>NW_018164575.1:117538-135199 GCF_001263595.1 Phalaenopsis equestris
CAAAAATCTTATTCCCAAAAATACACATGCTTAAGATATCTTTGCCAAATCAAAACACATTTGCATTAAATTATTGTGATGGATTCCTGTATGCCCTGAGCACCTAGCCCCACCTCCCTCTGACCGGCCGGCAAGCTTAGTGGCCGAAAAAGCTCAAAACCAAGAGCTACCCCATGGGTCTTCACCCAAATCAAGCCTAGAGGCTAGCTCAGCTTGACCACACCTTCACAACAGCAAGAGAAGACAAAGCCCCATCAAATTACCCTCTCATAGAGCCTCTACCACAGCTCTAGACCAACACCCAAATCTGGCTGTGATCGAAATCGTACCTAGGCATTACACCACAGAAAGAGGCTTAAACCCTAGCCTCCTTGGACCCCAACGAATGTGCCAAGAACCTCTGTTTGAAGCTTCACTTCTCAGAGCAAAGGTATAAAACTTCTCCTCCTCCTGAGCCTATTTTGATTCTCCATTTGCTTAGGCTTGATTTCATGATGCATTTACCATATGGATGTATTTGTCTCACTAAGATGAGCATTTTAAAAAAAATCTCACCTAATTTGGTTGAGAAATAAGAGAGATCTTAAGCCTCAAAGGCCTCCTTAAGCCCCAATAAACGTGTCGAGCACTTCTGATTGAAGCTTCCCTTCTTAGAGCAAAGGTATAAAATTTCTCTCCCTTCCAAGTCTATTTTGGTTCTACATTTAATTAGGCTTAATTGGATTGCATGATTACTGTATGGATGTGTTTTTCTCACTTAGACGAGTCCATAGGATCAAACCTGAAGTGATTTGGTTGAATCTAGGCTGAGATCTTAGGGTTGATCTTAGCCGAGATCTTCAAACTTTAGTGTGGACGATAACGGGATCACTCTATCGGGGAAGATGACTGAGATCCGTTTGATCAAGCGTGTATCGAATGGATGAAGGAGATCGAGCTGGACAGCACTTCGATGGACAGCGCTTCGAAACATAAACCGCGGGTCGAGTCAGTATCTATGTGGACGACAGCGTCCAACTAGAGCGCACCTCACGTGCCTTCAGAGCTGCCTAGGATCTAGTCAGCACGCGTTGTTTAAATAGATAAATAGGGTTTTTCCTCTTTATTTAAATACCTCTAACTTCAAAAATCCATAACTTTGTGTAAAAAAATCACAAAAATAAAATAAAAATATCTTCTTGCTTAGTGAATAAAGGAAAACAACGTGGAATAAATTTCAAGTCCATTTGATGCATATTTTATTTTTAATTAATTAAACACTGTTTTGAATCATTTGATTCTCCATTCATATTGACACATCACCTTGGCTTAAAAAGCTTGAATTGTTGGCATGTTGCAGCCTCTACTAAGAGAAACATTCTTTGATTTTTCCAAAGTCAGAGGATGCTCCTAGACAGAGATCCATATTTTTCAAGTTTTTGCACATTATTTACTTAAAATAATCATAAAAATTAGCATGTTAATTAAAAAATTCCAAGAAAATTTTGGAAGGTCCATCATGACCAGAGAAGCTTTTGAAAGTAACTTCATAGGTCAAGTAATTTAAAATGTACTTAATTTTTATGAACACTAAATCATTAAGATAATTAATTTTGGAAAATATAAACATTTAAATGACTTGATTTTTTATCTCCACTATTTTTCCTGATCTAAAGAATTCACACCTCTACGTCTGATCGCATTGAAGAGTCGTACCCTTTGAAATTCCTTGAAGATAATATTTCCTGATTTTTTTAGAGTCTTCTTAGGTGACTTTGGTCATTTAAGATGTAATTAACTATAGGGGCTTGCCTTTATAAGAAGCATGTCTGAACCCAGCTTAAAATAAACCCTATTTAATCATTTATATTAAATAGGGGAACTTGTCAGCAAACATAAAGGTTTCGCAGACCAAACAGATCTCATAAATTCCTTAGTTTATTTGATCAAGCCTCACCCTCAAGTTTTGTGTTTATCCTTTGGGATAGATACAAGATTTGAGGTACAACGCTTTTTCATTTAAACTATGAAAAATATGGGGTCAAATTGATTTCATAACTTCAACGTCCTTTCAAAGCGGGCGACAAGATTTCGATTCCGGTGACTGACAGCTTCTTACGGACAACTCCAACCAAAAATAGCGCCGACAAATGGTTTGGTACTTTAGCCCAAATTTTCCATAGTTGAAGCTAAGTGTCCTTTTATTCTCATATGAGAAGTCAAATCCTCACTTAACCTGCAATCACTTTAGTTCATGTTTAGACTAGTTGAACTAATCTTGAATGAGATTCCAATTAATTTGAATTAACCTAGATTAGGTCGATTGACCCTCGATTTTGTCTTTAAAATTATTTAAATTAACCACAAATTAATAGGATTAAGCTAAGTTTAGTTTGATTAATATCAAACTAATTTTACTTGATTTAATTTGGCTTCTATTTGCCTTACAAATAAGCCAAATAAAATCAAGTTGGTTAACTTAAGAATATACCAGTTTAAGCTGAACTAATTCAAGTTAAACTTCTAGGTTATATCAAGTTTAAATTAATTAGACTTGCATGAAGCCTAAATTAATTTAAAATTAAATTAATCCTTCATTAAACGGAGGTTGAAACTTAGATCAAATTTAGAGTAGAACCTCTATTCGAGTAAATTAGACCCTACAGATTGGGATAACCCAAGTTAAGTTGGGTTGGCTCAGTAATTTATTTTGGCTTAACCCAAATTAGGTCAGGTTGATACGTTGATTCAATTGAGTTGGGTTAACTAGAGTTAGGTCGAGTGGGCCCAATGATTAAACCTAATTAGAATATGAATTAACTAAGTCTAATGTGGTTAAGACTTAGTTAATTAATTAGGTTTAATTGAGGTTAAACCTAATTAGAATAGGATTTAACTATGTCTTATGTGGTTAAGACTTAGTTAATTAACTAGTTTTAATTTAGGTTAAACTTAATTATATAGGGCTTAATTATGTCTAATGTGATTAAAACTTGTTAATTAATTAGGTTTAAGTGTGGTTAAACCTAAATAAATAGGGTTTAACTAAGTCTAATGTGGTTAAGACTTAGTTTATTAATTAGGTTTAATTTAGGTCAAACCTAATTAAATAGGGTTTAACTATGTCAAATGTTGTTAAGCTTAGTTAATTAACTAATCTTAATTGAGGTTAAACCTAATCAGAATAGTGTTTAACTAAGTCTAAAGGGGTTAAGACTTAGTTATTTAATTAGGTTTAATTGAGGTTAAACTTAATTAGAATAAGGTTTAACTAATTCTAGTCTGGTTAAGATTTAATTAATTAATTAATTATATTTCATTTAGGTTAAGCCTACTTAAATAGGGCTTAACTAAGTCTAATGTGATTAAGACTTAGTTATTTGATTAAGTTTAATTTATGTTAAACCTAATTAAATAGGGTTTAACTAAGTATAATGTTGTTCAGACTTATTTAATTAATTCGATTTAATTGAGGTTAAACCTAATTAGAGTAGGGTTTAAGAGTCTAATGTGGTTCAGACATTGTTAATTAATTAGATTTAATTTAATTTAAACCTAATTAAGTCTAATGTGGTAAAGACATAGCTGATTAATTTTTTTTAATTTAAGTTAAACGTAATTAAATAAGGTTTAAGTAAGTTTAATGATGTTAAGACTTAGTTAATTAATTAGATTTAAATGAAGTTAAACCTAATTAAAATAGGGTTTATCTAAGTCTAATATGGTTAAGACTTAATTAATTAATTAGATTTAATTTAGGTTAAACGTTATTTGAATAGGGTTTAACTAAGTCTAATATGGTTAAGACTAAGTTAATAATTAGGTTTGAGGTTAAACCTAATTATTATAGGGTTTAATTGAGTCTAATATGGTTAAGACTTAGTTAATTAATTAGATTTAATTTATTTTAAACCTAATTAGGATAGGGTTTAATAATGTTTAATGTTATTAAGACGTAGTTAATTAATTAGGTTTAATTTAGGTTAAACCGAATTGGGATATGGTTTAACTAAGTATAATGTTGTTTTGACTTAGTTAATTAATTAGGTTTAATTGAGGTTAAATCTAGTTAAATATTGTTTGACTAAGTCTAATTTTGTTAAGACTTAGTTAATTAATTAGATTTATTTTTGGTTAAACCTAATTAGAATAGGGTTCAATTTAGATAAAACCTGATTATGTTAGACTTGGACTTTGGTTCAATTTGGGTTGAACGTAAGGGTTAGAGTTAAGTCCAAGTTAGTTTGGACTTAGACTTAAGTTTAATTGTATTGATCCTAAGTGTTAGATGTTTTAGTTCAAGTTAGTTTGGACTTAGACTTAGGTTCAATTTAGGTTGAACATAAGGATTAAATGTTTAAGTCCAAGTTTGTTTGGACTTTAGTCCTAGGTTCAATTTAGGTTGAACTTATTGGTTAGATGTTTAAGTTCAAGTTGGCCTTAACTTAGACCTAGGTTTAATTTAAATTGAACCTAAGGGTTATATGTTTAAGTATAAGTTAGTTTGAACTTAGACTTAGGTTCAATTTAGATTGAGCCTAAGGGTTAGAGTTAAGGTTAGGTCTAATATGGGTTTAGCCCAACATTTAGGGTTAAGTTCAAATTAGGATAAACCTATGGTTAAGTTGGGTCTAATATGGGTTAGAACTAAGGTTTAGGGGGTTTAGGGTGACATTCAAGTTGGGTTGAACCTAAGATTAAAGGTTTAGGTTGGGTCTAATGTAGGTTAGACCCATGGTTTAGGGTTAGGTTTAAGTTGGGTGAACTTAAGATTAAGGGTTTATGTAGGGTTAAGTCTAAGTTAGGTTGAACATAAGGATTAGAGGTTTAGGATGAATCTATTGTTGGTTAGACTGAAAGTTTAGGGTTAGGTTCAAGTTGGGTTAAACTTAAGATTAAGGGTTTAGGTTGGGTCTAATGTGGGTTAGACCCATGGTTTAGGGATAGGTTTCAGTTGGGTGAACCTAAGATTAAGGGTTTATGTTGGGTCTAATGTGGGTTAGACCTAAGGTCTAGGGTTAAGTCTAAGTTAGGTTAAACTTAAGGATTAGGGTTAGGTCTAATGTGGTTTAGACCTAAGGTTTAGGGATAAGTCTAAGTTAGGCTAGACTTAAGGATTAGAGTTAAGTCTGATGTGGTTTAGACCTAAAGATTAGGGTTAAGCCTAATTTGATAAAGGGTTAAGGGCTAAGTTTAGGTATAAGATGGGATAGACCTAAATATTAGGGTTACACCTAATTTTAATAAGGCTTAAGGGTTAAGTTTAGGTCTAAGATAGGGTAGACCTAAATATTAGGGTTAGATTAACCCTAGAAAGTCAACCTAGAATCATATGACATAACCATTATTAAGAATTTAAACCAGAGAATTAAAAGCAAGAAACCATGTTTGGAAAATTTTGGGCTAAGGTGTAAATTTTAAAAGTTATAATTTTACCCCAAAATGTCTAAATTATCACTTTGGACTTTTTAAAGGTTGGAAATTTTATTTTAGGCATTAATTTAATTACCTTAAATTTCCTATCTATTTCACATTTGAATTTCCAGCTTTATGATTTTTTTTATAATTATGTTTGAAAATAATTATAGGGTTGATAGAATATTCATGATTTTAAATTTAGGGATACTTTTTAACCTTGAAAAATTCAGACAATGTTCCCAAGGATGAAAGAAATAATCCTTGCAAAGTTCATAATATTTTTGGATTTACATGTAATTTTTAATAATTAAAATATTCTATGGAGTATTTAATTAATTAAAATTTAAATATAATTCATTTATTTTCAATTTTAATGTTGTAACTTTTCCCTCTCTCTCCTGAGTCCAGAGGTATTATGGATTTATTTTTGTGATTTTTCTATGTATATATATGATTTTTTTGAAAGTTATTTGATTTTTTGGATTTAAATAAATAGGAAAACACTTAATTTCCTACTTACCCGACGCGGCGCAACGTCTCTCCTCGGTAATTCCAAAGTCCACGCGACGTTCTCTGGTTCGCAATGCTTTCCACGCAGACATTGAGGTGGCTTGCGGTTTAAGTCCCTTCATATGGACGACTCGACGGTTCGATGTGATCGACGTCATCCATTTTTTATACACAGAAATTAACAAAATTGGTTCATCATCCCCACAAGACGATTAACTGATAACTGTTCATGATCAAACACAAATATCTCCCTAAATTCTCCAAGGAATCTCATAGGATTTTTTTTAAAGCTTCATTGAAGCAAGGGGAACACACCCATATGTTTATGTAGGCATGGTGTGTTAGTTTCTTTCACAAAGGCCCAAAACTGAAATAATGTTTGGGGTTTTCGATTCATAACTTCCTCCAATATGTGTGGCCTCAATTGGGCTTAACAGACACGATCGTCTTGAGCCTACACGGCTCTCTTATAACTCAATTTGATTTGAAATTGACTCTATATATGAGCTAGGAAAAAAGGTCCCATGGTTTGATCTTGGAATAGGTTGGAGACCTCAGTAAACCCTAATTTTGATTGGAGAAGAGCCGTAGAGGTTCTAGGAAGCTTTTGGAAGAGTTGGATTTTAGTTTTGGAATAGTTTATGTCAGACCCAAAATTTGATCTAGATTTCAATGGCAAAATTAGGGGTTTTGGATGGATTTGGTGAGTTAAGGATAGAGGGATTATGTTGCCTACGTCCTTAGGAGTGTTTCTTACGTTGAGTGAAAGAGGGTTTGAGTAATGCTTAGGAAACTCTCTCTTCCCTTGAAGCTCTCGGGTTTGGCCTTTAATGGCCATGGGAGGCTATAGGGCCAAAATTGGCCTAAGGTGATTTCCTTGACTCCCCTGAAGTGTTTTTCAGATTTCAAGGAGAGGATTTATGGAGGATATCCTCTTCTTAGATGCTTTGTCTAAGTTAGCTCTAATGATGAAGGAGAGATGAATTCATGGCATAGGGGGCATTGGAGTGGAGTGGAGGTGTGGTGGTTGGGCTTGACAAAGGTTCTTCTTGACCCAAGCATGAAGAGACTTTGGTTACTTGGACTAGGGTGCCAAGTGTGGAGAGGGGTAGTTAGGTTTGTCTAATCCCTTTTTTATATTGATTTTTGGTTTTATTTAATTATATTTAATGCATAGGTCATTTAATTCCCTGATGAGTTGGTTAGGGTTATGGATGACCTACTGGATCATGAGCTTAGACCAAGGGCCTAATCTATGGGCTTGGACATGGGTTAAAGCCTTAGGCCTTAAGCTTTGGATTAGGGTTTAGGCTTAAACCTAGGATTAATAGGTTTTAAACTCATCATTTTAATTATCTAATTAATTAATTATGAGAATAAAAAGTTAACCATATGACCATGAGTTGACCAGGTTGGTTTAAGGTTGACTATAGGTTCAATGGATTGATGATATGGTCTTTTGTTGACCATGTTGATCTAGAGTTGAACAAGGTGGTCAAGTTGACCAAATGGTCATATGTTGAGCATATGTTGGTTGGGTTGACCACATGGTCAATGGAATGATCAAATGGTTTAGTGTTGACCAAGTTGACCATTAGATTGACCAGGATGGTCAAGTTGACCAAATGCTCATATGTTGACCATATGATGGTCAAATTAGGATAAGTTTTGATTGAATTGACCATCCTAAAGTTCTATCCTTTTTAAGGTTCAGAAGGACAAATTAGGGTTTTGGTTTGAATTTAGGGTTTGGTAAGTGTTGACATCACTTTTGGTTGAGGTCTAGTTTTTCCTCTTTAGTACCCTAGTTCTAGCCATTGGACTTTCCTATTGACTATTCCTAGAGGACTAGAAAGGAACCCTGACAATTAGAAATTCTAAACTCTTTTTTGCTCAACTTGAAGTTCAACAAAATTGTCCAAACCTCCAGCACTTAGTTGGTGGGGCCAATATGGGAGAGCTCAAGTAGAGTTCCCGTAGGATTGCTTGGCCTTAGGGTTAGCCCTTTGGTGGTGTGGTCTTGGTTGCTCACACACACACACTTGCACATTACACTTCCAGTCACTACCTTAAACCCAAGCTTACCTGATTTTGATCCCTTGACCCTTTGGGCGACTCATGTAGATGGTCCCCTAGACCCACTAGCTCTAAGCTAGGGTTTAGCTAAGACCATTGCATGAAGGGCCCAAAGTAGGGAATTTTATTGGTCCATGGCTCAAGTAGAGTGAATGACACCCCAATTTTACCAAAATACCAAACTTAGCCTTTTGCCCGCAAATCTACCCAAATTACCAAATTGCCCTTAAAACCTCAAAATCCCCAAAATTACCCAAAGCACCCAAATTTATTCAAACATCATTTCAAACCATTTCAAACCACCCAAATTGCCCAAAACACCCCAAAATTTCCACAATTACAAAAATACCCCTCATTTGGCCAAAATTAACAAAATACCCTTGGCAACTCAAGTTGTCCCAAAATCTTTAAAATCACTTCAAATGTCCTTAAAATCAATTTGAATCACTCCATTGAGCTCAATTTGATCAATTTGACCTATTTTGACCAAAAGCCCCAAATTGCCTTTAAAGGTTGAATTCCCCAATTTACCTCAAATGTCAACCAATTTTATCCCAATTTCCCCCAAGTTCAATTATAAACTAAAATTCATCATGCGCAAACTTTATTGGAACCAAATCTAATCCCAATTGATCCACATTTGAATCCAATTTCAACCTAAATCAAAAGCCCCAATTTGACCCAGAACCAAAATCTCTCTCAATTGAACCCCCAAATCTATCCAATTGCCCCAATTTTGCACCATGAACACTTTAAAACATTTCCCCACATAAAATTTAACCTTCAAATTGGCCTTGGTCAAGCCTCAGTTGCACTCAAAATCAACTTGGACCAAAACCCCCAATTTTTCCCCAAATTGACCATGTCCCCAAATTCAACCAAATTGAACCCCGTAACCTCAAAATTTCCCCTCAATTTCTATCCAAAAATCTTCATGAAAATCCTTAGGACCAACTTGAATCATCAATTGGGCCTCATCCAAACTCTAGCCCAGCTCAAATCTAAGTTTAACCCAACACCCCCAAAATTGATCAAATGTCCAAATTCCTTCAAATTAGACCACCAAATCAATTCAAAATCGCTCCAAATTATTTATAAACTCTTTGAAAAAATCATCTACACCAATTTTCTCAATCGTTTGAGTCCAATGTCATGGCTAACCCAAGCCAAGCCCAACTTTAAGCTAATTTGACCCAAATTGAGCCCATGCACCAAAATTGACCAAGCCATGCCAAATTGATCAAACTAAAGCCTCTACAACCACCTTCTGGACCCTGGTGACAAGGCTAGACCCACTTAGCTCACCCTAGGTAAGCCATGGATCAAAGGTCCCCTAAATTAAGGGATTTGTTTCTTAAATTGCTTAAGCCAAAGAGATCTTTGCCAAAACCCATCGCTAACCCAATTAATTGCTGTGACAGATTCTCCTGAGGACCCTGAGCCACCTGGGCACCTACCCTTCCCTAACCAGCTGCCGTAGTTTTCGGAGCAGCCAAAATTGAGAGCCCCCATGCCTTAATCCAAACCCAATTACACTCATCCAAGCTGGTCAGCTCCAATTGGTTTTGGCACTTTTTAACCTTTCAACTAAGCATTATTTTGCACCCACTAATTGGCCCTGGTAGCCACCCATTCCCCCTCTATTTAAGCCACCTCCTCCATGGACAAAACATGAACTAATTAATTTTCTTGGGGAGACTCTGTCCAATTGCTTCCAGACACTCTCCAAGAATTCCTAAGTTTAAGCCCACCACTTTCCCCCTCTGAACCCCACAATGGAAGCCTAATTCCGTGAGAGCTCAATTTTGAGTTCAAAATTCAAGGAAAACTAGGATAGATTTCTCCACAGCTCCACACTCACCAAACTTCAATTAATTATGCACACACCATCTCTTGAGTGAGAGAGATCGATTCCCCACAGAAACACCATCATAGAGAGCCTCTAGCATAGCCTTAGACCAACCCCTGAAATCGGCCTTGGTTGAAATCATACCTAGACAATTCACGATAGCCTAAGACTCCATATGGAGATTCATTAGAATCATTTAAAGCTGCTACAACCATCTAATTGAGGCCGCCCCTCTCAGACAAAGGTATTGGGCTCCACTCTAATACGAGCTTAAATTTATTCTTCAAATGCATTTGCTGTATTTCATACCGTTTAAACCGTATGGATGTGTTCGTCTTAAGTAGGTGAAGGTGTAGGAACAAACCCAAAGTGATTTGGTTGCGTCTTAAGTAGGTGAAGGTGTAGGAACAAAACCAAAGTGATTTGGTTGAGTATCAAGAGAGATCTTAAGGTGCGAAGTTTAACATCTCTCGTCTTAGAAAGATTGGGGACAGTGAACGGATGTCGTCCGTTTCCATGTCTATGCAATAGACGATCGTGATGGAGCAGTACGAGCGGATGGCGTGCAAATCGTGGGACGCGTGGTGGCTACATGACTGGTGGCATTGAATAAGGGAGTGCCGCGTGGAATGCTCGGAGAGGGCAAGGATGAGGTGGCGCCCCGTGGATAAGTAGAAAAATATGAATATTTCTGATTTATTTAAATGTCAAAAATTTGAAAATTCATATCTTTCTATAAAAAAAATATAAAATTAAATTAAAAATTCTCTCTTGCTCAGTGAACAGAAGAGAATAATGTGGACTAAAAATAAAAATTATTTGTTTGAATTTTTTATTTTTAATTAATTAAATACTCTTTGGCGTATTTTAATTCATTATGACTAAGCATTGCTCATCATAGCTTAAATTTTTTAAGGTTTTTTTAAGGTTTGTTCCTCTTGATTGAGGCCATCTCCTCTAATTTTTCCAAGGTCAGATGACATCTCTTTGCTTCTAACCTTAATTTTCAAGCTAAGATGGCTATTTTGGCTTTAATTAATTACATAAAGCTATTTTGGCTTAAATTAATTACATAAATTGAAAAACCACTTAGAAAATTATGGGATAATTTTAGTAGGTTTCCTGTGGTGAGAGAAGCTTAGGAAAAATATTATAATGGTTTGAATAATTTTGTGCATTTTTGTATTTAATTAAGTGTCTATATATTTTATTAATTTATGTAAATTAAATATTAATAAAAAATTGACAAAATTAATTCCACATTATTTGTAAAAATCATGTTAACCCACTCTAAGAAATTGAAATTTATTTGATTAAGTTTAAGCACTAAAGTTATTTTTTTAAGTAACATTGTATTTTTGTACAAAAATAATTATATTAAATTAAAACACTTAGAAAAATTATAAAAAGTGATTTTCTGAGTTCCATGTGATCATGAATACTTAGGAAAAATTAAAGTTATTTTTGATAAAATACTTTATTTTTTACCTATGTTTTAAATTTAAAATAATTTAAAATAATTAAAAATTCCAAAAATGCAAAAATATTTCTGATGGTTCCGTGATCACTTAAAACCGATTAAAATATTTTTTTCTAATTTTCCTAAGTTAAAAATAAATATTAAAGGCCTAAAAATGTACTTTCCTATTTTTCTCTGTAAAATAATTATAATAAATAAATTAAAAATCATAAAAATATAAAATTTGTTTTTCTGATTTTTCTAGACTCAGAGATGTTTAATAAAAATATTGAAAAAAATTTTGTAAATAAAACATATTTTTCATTCAAATTAAATCATTAAATCAATAAATAATTATAGGATTAAACTAAAAATTCAATTCAAATAAATCATGAAATTTTGCTCAAGTGTTTCTCTGACCTAAAAAAACGTCTAATAATTTTTTTCATAAACCAAAAACTTTATTTTGATTGATTAAATAAATAAATTTTGAAAATCCTATTTTTCAAGTTAAAATGATTATTTAAATTGAATTAAAATTTGAAGACCGGATTTTCTCCTCTCAAGCTTTAATTCCTCTAAGGAAAGGGTACTGTAAGAACTTTAAAGTCATTTGAGTAATGCTTAATGAATTATGAGGTGGAGAGCTTCAAGGATAAAGTGGTAATTTTAGATTTTTGTGCCTTAATCAAAATTTAGGATTAAACAAACATAGAAATGGGTATTTTTGATCCTAATGATATGTTTGGATGATTGAAACATAATGAGTTAAAAGGTAGAAACCAATCTGACACCTTTACATTATAAGAATAAAATTATAATTTTCTAAATTTTCATGGGTTAGGAGTTAATAAAAATCAAATGATTAAGAAGTGGTGGTCTTAAGTTAGGAGGATGGTAGTTCACTTATTTTTAAGCCCATCATTTGGATGATATGATCTTCCAATAAGGACATGTATCACTTAAATTTAAAATCTTAATGATTGTCACCTTATACCCCTGAGATTGTTAAGGGCTTGGTCGTTGATCCCGATTTTCTATATATATAGATGTAAAATGCGATTTATGTGATTATATGATTAATTTCTTTAATAGTTATTCTTAATTTGCAATAAAGCCAAAAAATTGATCCAAAGCAAAAGCTAGGTAAATCTTTCACTATGAAGCAAATAAGAATGCAGTTATAATATTTCAATATGGGATACTACACAAGTATACATATTGTTATCAAGTAATATGGAACTTTCTGATTAAGTCCCGAATATCAAATTCACAGGGAGAATTAGATCCAAATAACAAAATTTACTTATCAATATATTCTTACTTAAAATTACGATGCTAAAATTGGAATGAAAGTTTAATTCTTTTTGTAATTTTTGATGATTGAAAATAAAGTAAGCAACTAATTAATTTAACTAACATACTTGCAAGATGAATGCAATATAAATAAAATATCTTTTTATTTATTATGAATGAGTGATAAATTAAAAAAAATTGTTGTGAAAGTATGCTAAATGTGTTGTGCCAAATAGGAGTAATAATATACTTTACCCTAACTAGAGATGCTATAAAGAACATTGGCTAATCTATAATTTAAATAGTCTTGAAAACCAGCTAGGCAGGGAATATACTAGCTCTCACTCTAGAGTTCCCTCTTCTCCCCCCACCTGGGGGCTAACATCTCATATCAAAACCTAAAACTATAAATCAAATTGGGGGTTTTAGCCTGTTGATACATCAAAATAATATACTTTTTTTAAGTACTTATTTTATGCTTTTTTTGTGATATTGCACTTTAAAGAAGGGTATTTTTACGTTTTTGTTGTATGTAAATCTTTTTTAGGCATTTGGAGCAAAAATGGTAAAAAGGTCAAATTTGGAGCCAAAATAGCGAATTTTGGGATTCTAGCGTATGATGTGCCATATCGGAGCGTATGATGCGCCATATCGGAGCATGATGCGATAGGGATAACTTTTTCAAATTAAAGCGATTTGAGATGAATTTTGTTCAAATTTTTAAAGGGAAACTTGTTCTACACACCTTTTGGAGTAATTCAATGCATTTAGACATTTTGAAAGGTTCTTTTATGAAGGGATATGACTCTTGGATCAAATGACACGTCTTTTGAATTCAAAAGAGCTGACTTTTGGAGGGAATTTTATAAGAAATTTTGAATTCTTTTCCAAAAGCGGCAAACCAAAATAAAAGAAGAAGACTTGAGGAGGCTTGAAGGGTGTGTGGCGTGAGAGAGAAGAAAGGGGGGTGTGAGTTAGAGATAGAGAAAGAAGAGGAGATTTTCTGCTAGGGTTGTAAAAGGAAACGAAAAATGAGAGATTTCTTCTTCATTACACTTCTAAGAGAGAATTGTGAGTGATTGTAAAGAGAGAAAGGCTTAGAGAGAACTTCTAGGAATTTGTTTGGGAAGAGTTGTGAGATAAGTTATATTTTTATTTCTTTTATTTTGTAAATTTGTTTTTATATATGAAATTCATATTTTATTGTATTCTTCTCATGAATTCTGAGTAGTCTTCTTTATCCTTCTCCCTATTTTGAGAAATGATTTTGTGAAAAATTGATTTTATTTTATATGATTTTAAATCTCAATAATTTGTGATGATTTGAACTTTGATCTTCATTTAATTTTTGATATGGCGCGTTAAACTTGATGAGAGATATGTGTTCTTAAATGGGATATGATTTCTACAACATAGGGAAAATCACATTTGATTTCAAGGGAGAGTATGTCATCCATGGGATTTGGTGCAAATAAATAGAGAAATATACTTTGTTGGATGCAGAATTAAAGATTTTAAGGTAACAGATTAAAAACCTCAATTTGGTCCAGTTGATTGAAAACTAATGTGAGATTATTAGCCCTCAGGTCAAGGAGTAATGGGAGCTCTGGATTGGCAGCCGGTATCCTCCCAGCCTAACCACAAAATTAGGGACCAAACTCTAGATTAGTTAATATTCTTTATAGCACTCAGAAGGGGGTAAAGAATAAGATTGCTCCTATTTGACAAAAAATAGTTTTTATATATATTTTCAAATGATTTCAATTTCTTCACAATCCAAATACTCATTGTAAAGAGGAATGATGCTTTCTTAAATTTGAACTTTTCGTCATAACAAAAACTTCTTTTAATTTTTGTAATTTTACTTTTGAAAGTTTAGTATTTAGTTTAGTTTAACTTCTGTAGTCTTACATCTGCATTTTAATTAGCATTCACTTGAGTAGTTAATTTTCAAACTTCACACTCTACTTTAACTTTTGTTTTTATTTGTGTTATAAAATAATTTTCATAATTTACTTTAGGATTTTCCAACTTCCCTTTGGGACAAATATCTAAGACTCCATTAGAGCCTTTTATTACTTGAGTCATACATATACTCATACATATACGTACGTTGATATTAAAGGGGATTTAGCAGTTTAAAAAGAGTTTTAAAAGATAAAATATTTACATAAAGAGTATTTTTGTTGGGATTATATTGCATATTTATTATATGTCTGTCATGTGTGATGTTGTAGCATTGAAAAATATTTGCAAAATTATCACATTAAATCACCCCGCATAATTTTTTTGGTGCCGCTGCCGGGGAAGTAACGAAAAATATTAGTATTTTATTTTATTTTATTTAAAAAAAATACAAAAAAAGTGTTTGTAGTTTAGTTTGAACATTTTTTTATTTAAGTGTGTTTGCTTGTTTTTAATTTTTTTGCTTTAGTTTGTTTATGCGTAGTGTAAGATCTGAAAATTTTGTACCTTACGGTTCTGAGTTAGAAAGAAGTGTTAGAAAAATTTGAAAGCAACAAAAAGAGAAAGATCTTTTTAGCAAAATGGCTTGCAATTTAAACAATGCTGGAAATGAAAATAAACATCATCAGAGAAACATCATCAGAGACCCATCATCAGAGACCTTTAAGAGATTATGCTAATCCTACAGTAGATGAAATTCATTTGATTATTCAAAACCCTGCTGTAGCTGCTAATTCATTTGAGCTTAAAAACTACTATTATCCAAATGGTACAAAATAATCAGTTTGGAGGAACACCAACTAAAGATCCTAATTTACACATTGCAAGTTTTCTAGAATTATATGCTACATTTAAATATGATGGAGTGCAAATGATGCCATCAGTCTTAGAATTTTTCCTTTTTAACTAAGGAATACAACTAAAATGTGCTTAAACTGCTTAGCAGTTAGATCTATCAGAATATGGGGAGATTTATCACAAAAATTCTTATCTAAATATTTCTCACCTTAAAAAATTGCTAAGCTTAGAAATGATATCGCTTAGAAAAAATTGCTAAGCTTAGAAATGATATCACATCTTTTTGTCAGTTTGAAGGGTAATTAATTATGAAGATTGGGAAAGATTTAAAGATCTCCTTAAAAAGTGTCAACACCATGCGTTGCCAGATTGTTAGTAATTCAAACTTCTTATAATGGGTTGGTTGGATCTCTTAGATTGATAACTGATGTTGTTGGTAGTGGATCATTAATGTCAAAACCATTTAATGAAGCATGTTCATTAATTGAAGAGAGTTCTATCAATAATTTTCAATGACCCTCTAAAAAGGTAAATCCAATAAGAGTAGCTAGTATTCATGATTCTGACACAATTTCTATTTTGGCTTCTGAAATCGCTACAATATCAAAGAAGTTGGATCAATTTGGAATGAATATATCTTACACACCACCAGTGGTTGAGGAAAATTTATTCGGATAAATGATTGTCGGCACTATCTTGGTTAAGGAGTAGTTGTCTGTTAAAGCTGTCGGTCATCATAATCTAAATCCCATCGCCCGCTTCGTAGGACATTTAATTTACACACACACACACACACACAATCAAACTGACCCCATATTTTTCATAGCATTAAATGAAAGAGAATTATACCTCAAATCCTGTATCTATCGTAAAGGATAAACACAAGACTTGAGGATGACGACTTGAGGATGAAGATCGATCAAATAAACTAGGAAATATATGACATCCGTTCGGTCTGCAAAACCATTTTATTATAAGCCAACAATTTCCCCTATTTAATACAAAGAATTAAGTAGGGTTTATATTAAGCTGGGTTTGGAAAAGCTTCTTATAAGGGCGGGCCCCTTATAGTTAATTACATCCTAGATGACCGAAGTCACCTAAGAAAACTCTCGATAAAAATCAGGGGATATTATCTTCAAAGAGGTCAAACAATTGAGACTTTTCAATGAAATCGGACAAAGTGGTGTGAAAGGGGAATAGCTCAAATTTGGAACATTTATTGTAGAATTTAATGGAGGAAGAATTAGGGGATGTCACAGATCCTGAGGAGAACCTCGATGACTTCCCATGTTGCCCTATGGTTTGGCTTCAATTTCGGAGAGAGATTATTTAGATGTTTCATCCTGCCATTTTTTTAGTTTAGGGCTTACATTCGTGTGAAACAATCACACAAATAGTCTGGAAGATGTAAGGATTTAGGTCGTGACGAAAAGGATTTAGGGAAGATGTAAGGATTTAGGTCGTGACGAACGACAACCTTGGAATCCTAAAAATAGTTAGGGCTTAGATTGTACGGTGGAGCTATATAAAGGCGTAAAAATGAGGTGGGGGTTTATGTTGCATAAGCCAACAACCTCAAAGTTCTATGGGTTTGTTATTTAATTATAAGGAAGAAAACGTTTAACTGGTGAAGACATGTTTTGCTGTTGGAGATGGTCGTGCTGCCCACAATGCTAGCTCCAAGCTCCTTGCCATGACGAGTTTAAGTTTTCTAGTGTGTCAAGTTATGATGTCAAATCAAATGTCCCTATGGTTATGGTTCTTTAAATATTATGGGGTGTTGATTAGAGCGACACCGGTTAGGATCATACGGTTCCCTTGTTTCGGCACCACTATTTTCTATCAAATTCACTTAGTCCAAATAAATTTACTAAACTCAACTTAATGAGATCCATACTTTCAGTTAGACCATAAGAAATCTCGTTAGCAACCATTGGTTTCCTCCTCTGAGGAATTCCCAATCATTTGATATAGACGTCTTAATTTAGTTGCAATTGTTGTTTTGTGATGTTTGTGATTAAATTTTAAGTTGTTTTATATTTTAAATGTTGTGGCGGTGAATTTTTTTCTTGGTTAATTTTAATTTTGGTTTTCAATTTTGTGGCTATCCTAACAGTTTTGGTTTTCATGCAGGGTGGCATCGTTGTTTAGCATGTAGCATAAAAGTACATTATAAAATGTACAAGAAAAGAAAGCATTGTAAATTGTAAAAACGTACCTTACGAGTCTTCTCGTTCCTTCACCAGAAAAGTCAGTACTTGCAATTTGCAAAGCACATACATACATACATATATATATATATATATAT
>NW_018164576.1:0-2715 GCF_001263595.1 Phalaenopsis equestris
GACCTAGGCTTGGTGAGGCCAACCCGGTGGACTAGGCTGAGCCAGAGTTACCGATTGGTTGAGCATGATTAACTTTGGGTCGGCAGGATTGACTCGGTTGGAAAGATTTTATTATCGATTAATCTAGTCTCGCCATCGATCCTTGATCCCTAAATATGGAGCTTGACATAATCTAAGCTATTGGGCGAAGAGTAAATCACCATAACCCAACATGCAGCTCACTCCTTGATGAGGGGATCCTTTATGATTATTATAAGGCTTTATTGTGTTGTCAATTCTTCATCTATAATGAGGAGCTCGGGGGAATTGTTCATGCAACGGCTAATGATATTGAGCAACTGGTTTCTTTCCTCAGGTCAGACCTAAGACTTATTATAATTGTTACTCGGCTTAATGACTGTAACTATTTGTCTTAACTTATAACCAGCTTTCAGAAAAACTCAATCTTTGATACAAATCATTGCAAAATGCAAGCTCTTGGCATAAAAACTAAACGCCTACGTAGAACTTATCTATTTTACATGCAACTGCAACTGTCAATAAGACGAGAAAATATTACTTATCATTATTCATATATATGGATTAGAGTCGTACACTCCGAATACATTTCAAATACATCCCAAACATATTCTATGCACATCCTATCCACACATAACAATCATCTACCCATAACATTTTTCCATAGCGAGAGAATTGAACCAAACAATTATAATAGCTCAAACGCACGAGGGATTTGCATACCATCAGCTTTAAAAACTTAAAACTTTTTTTCAAATAAGTAACATCCTAAAATAAATGAACAATCTTTAACGAAAAACCTTAAACATAATTATCAAAATTTCATGATAATCCCTTCTGCCCATAACTTCAAAAAAAAGAAACGAAATTGATTATCAAACAAGTACAAGAACTCCATCGTCGGTACCATAACCCAACGAAGAAGAAGAAGAAGAATCTATCATCTAATCTCCTCATGATCCCCCCGACGAAGGAACCCACGCAGTAGCAAAAACCACATCATGTCCTTTCCAAGTAAGCACCAAATCCTCCTCATCTCTCTTCATCCCCCACCCCGCCGAATGCTCGTCCAACATAGTACCGCCCCCTCGTACCTCCTCCTCTCCTCGCTCCCCACCGCCAAAAACGTCTCCACCGCATCGAACGGTATCCACATGTAGTTGAACGCCGCCCGAAGCCTCGTCACCACGTCCGAAGCCGTAAAGTCCGCTTCTTCGTCCACGATCACCACAAGGGATGGTTCTAATGATCGCAGCGCCTTCGCGAACATCGTTCGCGGCGATATCATTCCGCCGGCGGCCGATTCGTCGGGGATGCGGTGCGGCATCATGTGGCAGTTTATTACCAGGGCTTCTCCGGCGTTGTTGCTGCTGGCTCTGTTTGTTTACAGGAAATGAAAACAGAATTTGCAAATGAGTTAAAATGTTTTCTTCTTTATTATCAAGTTGGTGAAAAAAAAATAATTTTTTTCTTGTTGGGATTTAATTTAGACTTGTGAAACAAATAAAATTTGTTCGTTTACATATTTTAAAGATCATTTGATTCCGATTGGTTGCAGATAAAAATACTAGTTTTAGACGGTAAAATTTGATTTGATTAAATTAAATTAAAATTAAAAATAAAGTTTTTATCTAAATTCTCTTTAAATACTATTCTGAACATATGATTACAGCTTAAAATTCAGATTAATTTCTACTAAATGACCTCAAAAAAGGCAAAAAATATATATTTAAAACTAATAAAAGGGTGGTTTATGCATGATTACCCCAGATACTCAATGAGGGATTGGAATCCGTCGGCCGGAGTAGAAGCAACAACGCAAAAATCCATCCCAACATTCCGAGATCGCGCGAAGTTAACAAGCCGGCAACCGAGCTCGTCGACCGAAATATCCAGCGTCGGCGGAGGGCACATCTCCGGCGGCGTGCTCACCACCGTCAACCTAACAAACGGAGGTCCTTCCGGCCGCGATGCCAACACATCTATAAGCGTCGGAATCTGCATACAGTGCGTCGTCGCGTAAGATCAACGAGATGCAGAACCGGAAACCCATCCGCCACATCAGCGATGGCAGAGTTCGCCGCCGAGAAACCGAAGCGATGCCACGGAGTGAGGTCAATGAATCCGGCGAGTGATATCGCCGAGAGTCGGAGAGGGAGCTGCGGGTGGTGGGGAGTGGCGGGGCCGGATATCGAAGATCCGGCTCGGGAGGCGCGGAGGAGGAGGGCGCGGAGGAAAGCAGAGGTGAGTCTTTGGTTGGAGTCGCCATCGGGAGGGGCGATGTTGTGGAGGACCCAAAGGAGCTGTTGTGCGAGAGTAGCGTCGTTTGCTTCGATGGCGTGGGCGCAGTGGACGAGGAGCTGTTCCATGCAGGCGGCGTTGTTGAGGTTTTTGAGGGATTTCGTGCGGGGGCGTGGGGAGGAGGGGACAGGGGCGGGGAGGGTGGAGAGGGGGAGGAGGAGGGTTTTCGGAGAACTGCATCATGCGCGCGCGCGGTGGTGAGGAGGTTTGGGATTGAGTTGGAGGATGGGAGAAGAAATAGAGAGGAGGCGGAGGAATCGAAAGGAGAAGGGTGAGGGTTTGACTAAAGGTGATTGCTTGAGTTTTGTTGGTGGAAAAGAGGAAATTGCAGCGCTGGAGCTCCCCTGTCAACCAATTTTATCAATATGTATGTATGTATGTATATATATATATGTA
>NW_018164576.1:3006-11713 GCF_001263595.1 Phalaenopsis equestris
TATATATATGTATATATCTATATATATACATACATACATACATACATACATACATACATATATAGATATACATATAGATATATACATACATACATACATACATATATAGATATATATATAGATATATATATATATATATATATATATATATAGATATATATCTTGGTGTGTGCCTGTTGGTGCAAATCTCAAAGATATCCGACAGCCAGCCGAGAAGATGACATGGCAAGTTGGAACCCAATAGAGGAGGTTTGAGAGTTTGTCTTTATCCTCCCGGCTTTTGCTGGCCGAAAGAAATCTTACTCCATGATGAACAAAAGTCATCAATCCTCTCAAATGGTTCATATAGATAAACCTTGCATGAACAATATGCAAGAACTTCTTATCTGATGGCGGCAGCTGGCCTCTCCAGGTCAATACTTCGGCCATGGCTAGCAGGATAATAACTTGGTCGGACGACATTTCATGCTCCCGACTATACAACTATGCATTGTCCCAAAATACCTCATATATTAGGGGAACATATGTAATCTTACAATCCTCATTTCTATAAATTGAGGGTTCATGAAATGAACAAGGGTTTCTTGATTTTACTGTGCATTACTATGCTCTCTCTGTTCTTTTATTCATTTTCGCCCTCTATTCTTTAGGTGTGTCTTCCGAACAGTTCAGCGTAAAATTTTGAAATAGTTTATTAATTATTTACAATGGGTCATTTTAATCTAAAAATCTATGATAACATTAAATTAGTAACTAGACTTTTTTAATGTGGGTTGAAATAGTTTCCGAAGAGAACTACTTTAGCCCTCACTAAAAAAAAGTAGAATTAAATCGACACTTTTATATACTCTAGGACTAAAACTATCCCGACAGAAAAATGAGGGGACCATTTAGACAATTTTCTCGCTATGCTAGATGAATAAAGCTTTATTAACGCTTTTATAATAATTAAATGATTGAATTTTTAATTAATTAAGATAAAACTAAACTATTTATACATATTTTAAGAGGGATGATGTATTTGAGAGGTTAAAATGGGGTTTTAGCTAATTATGTAGATAATTTAAGGTTAATAAATTTCAAATAAGATAGATGATTAAAGCGGATATGATTAAATTTATCGTCATATATCCGAATTTTTTTAATGTTCAATGGTATGATGAGCTCATTTTAATACACTACCTACTACATTCTACTGTGAGCTCATATGGTCTCCCTATCTATCGGGTCAAATATCATATCATGGCCTTATTATAATAATAGATCGAATCTAGAGAGGACTCAGACAGGTGGATTTTAGATTAAAAAATAAAATAGATTGCAACATAGATTTTTCATGTTTGTGATGATTAAAATTAAATTTATAGATGATTATAATTAAATTTATAGAAATAATTAAATGAAAAAAAATAAGAAAGTGCATAATAGGATTTAGATGATGAGCTTGGTTGATCAATTGTCAGAGAATTGAGAATCCTTAATGAGTTTCAAATTCAAGGTGAGTGCTCTAGATGAGTTCTTTTAATAAGAATTATTAGTCAACTCTGCGGGAAATTTAGATCAGTAACTAATCTAATGTAACAACCCGATCTCTCAGGTTCTCACATTGAGATATTATCTACTTTGGTCAAATGAACTCACGGTTTTGTCTCATTAGTGTAACTTTCAAGGTGGTCACTCATCCAAGAAGTGCTACCATAAGCGCACTTTGAACTTGGGAGTTACAGCCGAAACTCCAACTGTTACACTTAAAGGGTAAAACTGTAAGGTCATTAGGTCAGAGCAGACAATATCTCGGTTGGTGTCAAAGTATTATAAAAACTTGAAGATGGGAATTGAGTGTCATACAGAACAAAGTGCTACACCATATAAGCAATCTCTTGAACCAAGATGAGAAAAAGTGCTACGTGGTGTAAGCTATCTCTTGAATATGTTGGAGCCTTTTCTGGAATCCTACTTTCTTGGTGAATGAATTTGTGTTATAAAAGTTGATGATGATGATGACATCAGTTTCTCAAATGGGGAGATTGTGAAACCCCTAAATAGAATAAAGTTGAACTCTTAAACATCGAGATGACTTCGTATAATAGTTATAATTTTATCAGAAACTCTAAAGTTAAATGTAATTGTGCTACGCAAGTTATTGCTGTGTTTATTTAATGTTTTTTTATTGAACTAAAGCTTATTTTTTTCTATCATTGAGGATTTTTTAGCACGCAACAATATATAATTAATTATTGTATTATTGAACATTAGTCAAATTATAATTATTAAATTTATTTTTATTAACTAACATAATTATGCATTATTAACGAATGCCACAAATTTTAATCGAAAATCTTGAATCAAATAAAATTACTGAAACGCCATGAGATCAAAATAATGAGATTATTTATGTCTACCAAAAAAAATAATAAATTAATTTTTTACTTATAGGTAAATTTATAAAAATAAAAAAATAAAATAAATTGCTTCACAATACAAGCCAAATACGTCCCAAATTCAATTTAATTTCGATCATTGTTTTACTGACGAACACGGAAAATGACTAACTGTTTAAATTAACTTTTATGTAATTTCTAAAATTTGTTGCCCCATCATTTAAATTACTCTCTATTGTTTTCTTCCAGCTTCAAACCCTAGTTTCCATTTTTGCTACATGAGACCATGCAATTCAGGTAATTATAAATTCTGCAACAGAACATAGCCATTGGGTCCTACGGTAAGCTAAGAAAATAGTAAAGTGCTTTGGTTGTCATGCAAATAGAGACATAATTTATGTGAAGATGCCATATTTAAAAAATAAATAAATAAATAATTAATTATGAAGAGGTCAGAATAGATTTGCAGTTAGCATCCCAACAATAAGATGATCATTATATAATAAAATAAATTTGTTCTAGTTTATCCTCTAATATTT
Source organism: Phalaenopsis equestris (assembly GCF_001263595.1). NCBI lineage: Eukaryota > Viridiplantae > Streptophyta > Magnoliopsida > Asparagales > Orchidaceae > Phalaenopsis > Phalaenopsis equestris. Next base: position 5,927 of record NW_018164576.1, read on the forward strand.
TTTAATTTCATAGTGGATGTTGATTTCTTATTTTGTACAGTTATGCTCAAAATTTAGTTTTGAATCTCTCGAATTAGTTTATGTGAAGTCGAGTGATGTTAGTCAAAAGATCGTAGTCAAGTAATGAAGGTCGGGAAATCATGATTAGATGATGGTGGTTGGGAGACCAAGCAATACATTGGAGATTATTGGATGCAGTCAGATGAACAAAGCTGGGCCACGAATGTTGAGGGACCTTGCTCTTAATACGAAGGTCAAAAAATTGTATATAGACAACTGTTTTATAATGATTGTTAAGAGGCATGGGATATATGACAATTGTAGATTGTAAATTATAATTTAATGATGGATGTCAATCAACCGAAGATGAGTAATTTTGATTAAATGATTAGAAGAAATTAGACAAATGTCAATAGTCTCAATGATGAAGGTTGAATGACTAAAGTCTTGCAATAAACATATAGTAGTGATTCGTCGAAGGTGGACAAGTGGTTGTAGTTCAATGGAAATGTTTGAACAACAGTGATTTAGGTGGTGGCGTCTTGATGGTAATGATCAGATGATGATGGCTCGCAAAAGTTGGAGATATGTATATAAAAATTTAAGTTTAGTTAGTAGATATGCAAATACATAAGAATTGTGTGAATTAAAAATTGATTACTACAATCGTCTACATTTAGGCTTTTTGGAGCTATGGTTAAGCGAAAGCCTCATTGATTGTTAGGGATCCCAAAAAGATGCTTCCTAACTTGAGGTTTTATCTAACTTCAGCTTAGATCTCTAACTCGAGCGCAATACCCTAACTTCGCCCTATTTTACACAACAAAGAACAAGGGATTACAAGGAGATCACTACAAGAAATTAGCAAATTTGCATTGGCCATCAGTTGCTAATTGCACCTAAATCCGATGATATTTGAAGATTACTGTCGGATTAGTGTCAGATTTACGCCTGACATTTTCCATGGGTAATTTGGAGGTTAGTAAGATCACTACAAGAAATTAGCAAATTTGCATTGGCCAAATCAGTTGCTAATTGCTCCTAAATCCGATGATATTTGAAGATTATTGTCGGATTTGTTTCAGATTTACGCCTCACATTTTCCGTGGGTAATTTGGAGGTTAGTAGTGTTAATTCTGTTAATTTTGCGTCGAAATATTTCAACGCAAATAATTTGCATCGTTTTTTGCGTCGTCACAGCGTAAAACTTCATGTGCAACAAATTTTAAGTCCAAAAACATCACTTGATAAAAAATATTTGTGAATTATCATTGAATTTGCAGCGAGTAATATCGATGAAAGATGCGATGGATTTTTGAACGTAAACGGAAACAAAATTCAGATATAAAAAAATCAATATATCAATTACATTATCACATCTTGAACACAAGATTTAATTCACATCACAACAACATTATATACAATCATATCATAAATCAAAGGTCTTAAAAATCTCATTACTAAAAAAAGAAATGTTGTCACAAATATAAATTATCAAAAGTTTACATCTACGACCTCAATATAAGTTTAAACATTCAAAAATTAAAAATACTTAAAAACTTCTTCTAATCCTTCTTCTCATTGTCCTCCTCGACTACAGCAGTCATCGTTTGCTTGCCTCGACGATCTTCCATAATCTTCGTCAGACTTGTTATACTCCACTTAATTCTCTATTCATATTTAAGTATATGGCAAACCTCTTCAATCATAACAAGAATTTGCATAGCAAGTTCCGCAGTATTTGGGTGTGACGAGCTCGTGCCACCCACAGAAGCATGATAGATCTCGACCTTCTTCTTCCCCGCTACCTGCGTCCATAGCTTAAACTTAGAGTGCGCAGTGGTAGACTGACTACAACTACTGTCGGCAGTGCTCAGCGTCTAGGAGGCTAACTACTTCTCCCGGAGCTTCTCGTACTCTTCCTAAATGATAAAAGCCAATTATTAATTTTCATTTTAAAATTAAGAGTCAAAATAAATGTGAGAAAAACAATTTTTCACTTGCATTCACCCGTCGGGCGAGTAGTTGAATATGTGCGAGAGGGTGTGGCAGGAGCAGAAACAGGTGGGACGACAGCAACAGGTGTGGAATCTTCTTGCTCTTGTAAGTATTCGCTATAGTGTGAAAAACATGTGGTCGCTGAGGTGGCTTGTCACCAGCTCCACCTGTGGCAATCTGTAGCAGGACTAATAGCAAAAATAATTAGTAGCATTATACACAAGTGAAAGGATGAATGTGCAAAATCTAAACAGTAAGTATGTCTAAAACAAAATTAAAAACATTTGCAGTTAATTCATACATATCACTCAATTTTTATTACTTAAATGTTATTTTAAGTAACATAAAAGTCTACGCCTTTATTACTTAACTCGAGTTTAAGCAACAGGTTTGCTTGTATTTTATGAGACACTTAGTCTATAAATAATGAAAAAGATAATTTTATTAATGTATTATGATTTCCATTATTAAGTGAAGATTTCCTTACAAATGGATAAAGGGTTAGAGGAAGTGCCTGACACATATTCTTTTTTCATTTGTCTTGTACTTCTCAATATTTTAATGAAAATCTTAAAGCTTTTCTCTATTCTTTTTTTCTTTTTTGCGTTTATTTTCTTGTCCTCTGTTTATTCCAGCTAGAAAGATTTATTTGTCACTCATATATAATTTAGGACATACTCTAATATGTGGTGACTTTGGAGGATACAAAACAATAGATTGCCATGGTGAATGGCATAGTTACACCCTAAAGAAATATCAAGATTGTCTCTAGTAGGTAACTGAACTACATGACAAAGAAATGATAAGGATGATAAGGAATTTTCTAGAGGGTTTATAGGATCATTCCACATTTTAAAATTTTTTAAAATGGATATTTCAATTTCATAATTTATAGAAATCTACAAAACTTCAGATTACTTCCAACTCCAGCAATCAATGAATCTTGTCTTTGTAAAAATACAGTGGAGACTCCTCAACCTCATTGCACCTAGATGTGAATCTTTGTCATGAAATGCATTTCCTAGATCTCTCACTCATTTGGATTCATATATATAACTAAAATCTCAAGCATGTACAAACATAACACCTAAACTGCAATGTTTATATGCATACCACTGAACTCTTATGTATAAAAACCTAACATCTATACTTCAATACCAAAAACATTATTTTCTCACCTCCCATATTCCTTGTAAACCAAAGTAACATCTTCATTCGAATATGTCAGTTCTCATAGTCTTACTTCATGAAGCAAGTCACTTGGCGCCATCTTCTCATGAACAGGGGAACGAGGAAGAAAGACAGAAGCTGAATTTGGCTTATTCAAAATGATAAGACATATGGCTTTTTCATACCAATGCATAGAGATGCTTATTTAATACAACATCCAACTACATAGTATCATCCGGAGAATTTTATAATATAAATATTGACCCAATTTATAATCAATCATTTAATAAATTTTATTTCAAAAAATATTGACCGCTAACCCTAAGTTATTCTTGTTCGTCTATGTGAGGAGAAAACATTTGGATTTCATCACCCCTTGTGCACAATGATGTGGTGTAATTCACGTTGTGGCTTGATGAAATCCACGTCGCTCTTCAATCATTCTGTTGTTGCACAGAATTTTTTTTAATTATGTATGTGTGTGTGTGTGTTATATATATATAACTTTTTTAATGAAAAACGACGGGTTTGGATCATTTATAGGAGTTTTGTTAATTTCTGCTTGGGATTAAACAAAGAGAACAGCATTAGAAACGTACTGTTTAAAACCTGCTTATCATAAATCGATGACAAACGTCAAAAAACGCTTTATTAAAGACGCTCTGAATACTCATTCGTCTATTCAAAAAAGCCTTGTGACAAAGAAATATATATATTATGACAAAATAGTTTGACCACGTAAATTTCTAGACTTTTTCATTTCGGATCCTATTATTTCTAAAGCAACATTGATTTTTCAGTTGTTTATTAATTTGTAAATATATTTGTAAGATGATATCTCACAAGAAATTTATATACTAAATAAAAATAATTCATATTGATTCATATTCATATGGTATGGCCGAAAATTCATAGATCAGGTTTAGCGTTGGTATAAGATATGAAGGGAGACAGCTCATCGAGTCTGCTAGACCACTCCACTAATTAGAGAGTTAAGACTAATATTTAAATACGGTTCATAGGGTGTTCACTTGTTTAGAGTGGGTACGAGATATGAAAAGAGAGAACTCATCTAGCCAGCTAAACAATTTGGCTCAATCAAGGAACTAGATAACTGTACTATGGAGAGCAACACATAGTTTTTCATCGTCCAAATGGAGGTAAGTCAATAACTTGCTAATTAAAGAAACTTAACTCACCCCACGATCTCATTTATATAACTCCCATGAGATTAACTTACCTAAAAAGATCAGCGCTCCATTGCAAGTCGACATATATGGCATTACCAATTAGTCAAACTTGAGGAAAGACATTTTATAAAGAACAATTATCCATGCAGAGGACCGGAATAATACTAATTATAGCACCCTTACCAGAGGAAGAAGAAGGTAAGGAGATACGAGTGTAATGAGTATTTATTTATAACGTTGTTGTAATCCAAGTGAGGATCCTCATATATTAAAGAAGCTTTAATTTTTTTATCATTTATTTTCTACTCTATTAGCTCAAAGTCTTCCTTATTTAAGTTCTTTCTTTGGCATCATGGATTTGTAAATCAATCAGGGTCCAACACATAGTAACTTTAAGTTAATCAAACTTATAGCTAAAATAAACACTGATCAGAAGATTAAGTGTAATTCATTACTTTTTTCAGTGGATATTTGCATTGAAGTGGATCCGAAGGGCACAGACACCCCCAAAAAAATTTATATATAAATAATATGATATAAAATTTTAGATAATATTTAAGCTAAAATTTAATTCCATTTCAAACTCAAAGAGCTATCATTTTGAATAAATTATCGCTAAAATATTTTATCAATCATCAAATATCTATATGAATTCATTCATATATTATAATAAAAAGCTCAACAGCCATATTATACACCCCTTCCTAATAAAAAGTTCTCAATTCTGCTATTGTCTGCCTAGTAGTCCCTCTTTCATATATATATATATATATATATATATATATATATATATATATACCTGATTGCTAAACTAGATCCAATTTTTTATAAAAAGAGAAAAATGAACATAGGAACTATAACCATTGAGTTATGTCTTTGAGGATCATGGCCAAGAAATAAAAAATAAAATTAAAAATAGTGGTTGATGATTGAGAATCCAGTATTAATTTAAAAATAAAAATCAATATTGGAAATATATTCAATCCAAGAGTAAGGGTCCGTTTGGGATAGCTTATTTGGTGCGGTGACGTTTTGAAAACGCACCTGATCTTTTTGTATAAAATGCGTTTTGGCAGCTTATGCATTTTCAAAACACCGAAAATAATGTTTTCATACCGCACCTATCTATGTGTGATGACAGTTTTCTGGCAGTGGTCTGACTTTTCCAAAAAAATAAAAATTTGTAATAGTTATCGCTCCTATCTTATCAACAGATTATTTTTAATCAACTTTTCAGCAAATTATTCAATAAGTTGCAGCTGCTCCAAACATAACTTAAGGGTCTGTTTGGCGCAGCTGCAGATTGTCAGCTTTTCAGCTGCAGCTGCGCTGCCCCAGGAAGCAGCTGTGGAAAAGCAGCTACGGGGAAGCTGATTGTCTGTTTGGTGCGGCTGCGGGGAAAATGCTGTGAGCCAGGTGTTTCATGTAG
>NW_018164576.1:11914-13295 GCF_001263595.1 Phalaenopsis equestris
TTATCCATGTTAATTTTGAAAACATATAAGTTTATATAAAGTGTTTTAAATTTAGAAACATATATTCTAAACGCTTTAATCATCAAAAATAGTTATTTATTACATCACCAGTGCCAATAAAGTAACTTCTACTACCCAATACTCGTACGTTGCAATTATTTGCTCTTTCTAACAAACTGCAAATGAATCACATATTAACTAACGCATTAGTAATTTGTTCTCGAATGGCCGCCATTTCAGTTGCACCTTCTCCTTCCTTATTGCAAATTGTTAATTGTTCGCTGTCATCTCGTAACATAGAACTACTCATTTGGTTGTCAGAGGAGTCTTCAACTGTTTCCCGTTGATTTGCTTCAGCATTGAGGAAATCAACGTCATGTCGCGACGGGTGTCGCCTAATATAATTGTGTATTGTCATCGTTGCTATCACAATCTGAACCTGTTTTGGAAACGGGTAAGGAGGCATATCACGTAAGATAACCCATTTCTTCTTCCAGACACCAAATGTCTGCTCAATGACGCCTCGCAAAGAAGAATGTCTTTTATTGAACACCTCCTTTCTGTTTCTTGTAACATTACTTGCTCGTTCAAAATCAGGTATATGATATCTCGTATCAGGATATAGTTTGAGATACCCTCGCTGCAACGGATAACCGGCATCCAACAAATAATACTTTCCTGTAAGATGTTGAACCGTGAGTTCCACATTTTAAGAAAATACAAAAAATATTTCGCGGCACAACATACCTTGAGGAGGATGGGGAAAGCTATAATGAGGATTCCGTGTTGCACTCTTGAAAATCCTACTATCATGGGCACTACCCTCCCAACCAGGCATGATAAATGTGAAACACATATTAAAGTCGCAAACTGCCATGACATTTTGTGTTGTGGATCCACTACGTCCGATAAATGCAACTTTCTCTTCATTTGAAACACGTGCATCAACATGTGTTCCATCTATCGCACCGATGCAATCCTAAACATGTAGCTCTAGTAATTAACTAATTAATGTACTACATTCATTCTATACTTTATTAAAACAAGATTAAATCAGTACCTTAAAGAATGGCATGTAGCGTCGATCTTGACGAATCTCTGCAGGCGTTCGTGAAAACGTTGGATCTAGTGGCTTTATGACTTGTTTTGCGAGGCTCTCCAAAGCACTCAAACCCACTGAGAAGTACCTGCTAATCGTCTCTGATGAGTGCTGGAATCGTTCCATCGCACCGCGCATTGACTCGTTCTGTGATAATATATAAAGAGTAATCGCCAACACCTCACGGTCAGTCATTCTCATAGACCCATGGAGGCCATGAGAGCCCACTAGTTCTGCTAAAAGATCTGTAAAAACTTCTTGTGTCATGCGGAACATGTTGTG
>NW_018164576.1:15198-21213 GCF_001263595.1 Phalaenopsis equestris
CAAACTAATCACAAGTTCTACATGAACCAAAGGAAATAAGCCAACTTTTTTTTTTCCTTCACAAAGTAATCAGAAGTTCTACACGAACCATAGGAAATAAGGCATTTTATATATTTTTAAAGGCAGCAGCTCCGCAAGAAACGTATTCATGTATAGGGAAAACTATTCATGTATGAAGAAAACCAATTCATGTATGAACAAGCCAATTCGAACAACACTTAACACGTTTCTGTGGGAAAACCACAAAACCTGCAAAGCCACAAAACCGCAATGCCACAAAACCACAAAACCGCAAAACCGCAGATCCGAAAAAAAGTACTGCAAGATCTGCAACTTGGATGGACAATGCCAAAATGATCCCAAATCTAGGTGTACTACTCAGGTAAGAGTTAGATGAAGTAATTTCTCTTGTGCCACAAGAACTACCTAAAGCCATTGTTCGTTAAGAAGCAACAGATCCACGACAGGGAAGGAGGAGAAAAGAGAAATGACAGAAACAGGAAAGAAATGTGAAGGAGAAATCATCACGAACCGCAAAACGCAAATCCTTCGTCAGATCCTCAAAGAAAGAAGAAAATAGCTTGTCTTACCTTAGATCTGTCGGTCGAGGGACAACGAAAGAGGAGAAGGAGAAGGGGACTCGAAGGAAGCAGCGGGGAATCACCTAGGGTGGACGGTCAGACGCGGGGAAACAGCGGGAATCACCGAGGGTAGGTAGAGGGAAAAGGGTAAAATTTAGGTCGAAAGCGGGAGAAGCCACAGATATCCCGCGGCCCGCTTTCGCCCCGCTGCCGCCGCCAAATTGCCCAAAGTCGCGAACCAAACGGACAGCTTTCGCGAGAAGTCACGGCGAATGCCCGCGCCGCACCTAAAAAGTGCTCCCAAACAGAGCCTAAGTCTTTCCTTTTAATAAATAAACATTTTAATTTAAGCACTCAAGGAAGATTTGCAAAAAAACCACCCAAATTTTAGGAATTTACGTATCTTATATATATACCCCAAATTGTTTTTATAAAATTCTTATGATATAGACATTAAATAAACATAGAATGCTTGTTTGTACGTTATATCATCATTTTTGCATGATGCATTTCTGTCATTGCTCCATCTCCTCGGTATTTTCAAAAATAATTAAAAAAATACAAAAATAAAAATCTTCCGCAGCTTTATCCCATCTTATCTCGAATTTTTTTATATTTTATTTTAAAATGTATCACAAATCTTCATATCATATACTTTTTTTAATAACTTCACCAAGTTAGATAAACAACATACTGTCAAAATAATTGTCTTTTTTTAATGCAAACAAAATGATTATTTTATGATTACATCACATCAGCATACTTTGAAAAAAATAATGTAATAATAATGCTTCAATATTTGTTTGTTAATCATGATTTATGCTCTTCCTCCAAAGTGATGAAATTAACACAATCACCATCTCTAGGGTCTTCATTGATCCATGCATTATAGTTATAAGCATGAAATTATAATATAAGTATCAAATCTGACATGTCGTTTGTACACAATGAAATATGTCAGCACGGGTCTCAAGATAGAATGGAAGACTCGGTCTGCATTTCTGTTATTGATCGACTGATTAATGCTAGGTAGGAAGACATTTGGATTGATCGATCGTAAGGACATGCCAGAGGATTTCCTACTAGATGACAATTAACATTATGGTTGATCACTAGATTGTTGAGTTTCAGATCAAATATCGATAGAGTTAAGGTCAGACGAGAGGCCGATTGTTAATGCAAACAAATAATGTTTAATTGAAAATTTTGGTATATTTTATAATAATTCAATAAAGGTTTTTGGTATATTTTGATATATTTTGGTAAGTTGGAAGGAGGCCGCTCCTTGGAGGTTCCATGCAATTTCAGAGAGAGAAAGAGATAAGAAGCCAAAAATCAAGTCTTTAAGTGAGAGTAAGAAGATCCTCCTTTCTCCGTTTTCTTCCCCTTTTATATATGAGAGAGAAAGGCTATAAAAATATTGTCATAGTACATCTTTGTAATTACATGATGTCTTTCTATAAGATCTTAATGGAAAAATGTGATGTTTATGTTGTATATTGCCGACTAATACCAAAGAATTTCGTTACCACGATCATTTCCAATATTTGGGTGAAAGGACTTGAGTCCCCAGTGTCTGACGTCGTCTTTTATAGGTGAATGATCGATGTCTTTATCTTTTATGATTGCTTCGTCGAATTGTTGCACTCGTATAGTTGGGCCATGTTATTTTCTCTAGGAAATGAGAATGATGGGATCACTTGTTTTGGCAGGTGGGCTCGATTCAGCCACTTTGACATATGTGCTTGATTCAGTCAGCTCGACCGGTGAGCTCTATTGAATAAGAGAATTCATAGAAAAAAATTACATTGTTACTTTTTTTTTTTTCATGAAAAAAATAAGAGAATTCATAGAAAAAAATTACATTGTTACATTTTTTTTTTTTCATGAAAAATGAAGTCTAGGGGTTAGATATGAAAATACACAACAATTTAGTGCTCTTTCTATGTAAATCTTCCATATATAATTGAAGCAACATGCAAATATAGTTTTTATCTTGTGATGTATATTATAATCAAATCCAAACAATAGCAACTAATTTAATATTTTGTAGCTATATGAATCATCTCATACAAGCATCATAATTGAGGAAAGTGAAGCCCATCAATTGTGTCATGTTGCAAAATAAAATTTTAAATAATAAAAAAAATTATTTAAATTGCGGCAATCAATTCTCTTTGTCTCTTACCCCCCTAAAGGTTTACAATAATTAAATAAAGTTGTATATTGTTGTCTCCCCACGCCATCTATACTATAAAAAATAAAAAAAATAATAGCAAATTAATGATAGATTATGATTCCTTTCATTAAGAAAAAACCAATAGCAGCATGTAGGGTCTGCATTATTAGTCATAATTTATAAGTAAATGCCTATCAAAATAAGAGCCAATGGTTTGCATTATAATTGAATATGTGTTGAAGATTAGATTAATCGTGACTTTATTGTTATTTTCGATTTATAATTGTTCGTGGACTCGTACAATTTAAGCAGAACCTGGCGATGGAAATGAATGGAATGCATTGTTGCTTTGTGAATGAGTGATAAAAAGAGCTTGAGAGAGCTGATACTTTAGTCTCTGTGAATATGGGAGATTATCTTTGTTTATGACGTGGGAATGGACGGCCTGTCAAGGGCGCCGATGATTGTGTGCTTCCCCTCTAGTTTAGAAAAAAGTATTCAATGGTGAAAACCTGATATAAGATGTTTGGCTAACCAGCTCAATAGGTCAATTCGATAAGCTAAACTGGCATCTGATTGACTTAATCGATATGTCAAGTCAACAGACAAATGATTGTTGATGGTTGTATTCTTAAAAGAGATGGTGGATAATTGAGACTCATTATGGGAGAAAATAGATGAATGAGACCCATTGGGTCTGATAATGGCATTTTTGTCTCATTATAGTCATTTATTGGTATATATTAATTGTAATATGATCTTTTTTAAGGAAACTTCTTGTTCAAAATTTATGAAATAAAAATAACTAATCTTCCCAATAAATAAAAATATATTATTTATTCAATTATTAGTTTAAGATCACTTTTGTTTTTTGTTTTTTTGTTTTTTTTATTTTTTGACAGTTTAATTTAGAGCATGCATGACAGTAGCATTTATCAATAAAAAATAATTAAAAAAGGAATTTAAGTAGTTTAAAAAATATATAATAAAAGATATTATTAATCTTTTAAAATGGATAAATAAATTTATATCATTTGATTTGGAAAGAAATGAATTGATTAAAAATAACGTGGAATAAAGTTGTGCATGCAAATTAACAAATAGTTTTGTAAATTTTTTATTGCAATTAACATGAATGAATAAAGAATAAACATTATTATAATGCCAAATCAAAGTTATTAGGATAAAACAAAATATAATTATGATGATAACTCATATACATTAATGTGAAACAACAAAGCATAAACTAAGTTTAATTCTCAATTCTATAATATCAAATCTAAAGTATATAGCACTATTATCACTTCTTAAAATGAAATACACCTTTTCATGCATAGATTTAAAGCACCAAAATGCTGCGCATGTAAATATGAAAGATTAGGTGTGAGATATGTGCATACATAAGAATTTTGGGCTACATATGTAAATTCCCCTCATAATTATTCATTTTTCTCGCCCCACATGAGGGATACAAATTTATTTTATATTTATCATTCTTTTCTTTCTGGCTTAGGACAGATTTAGGGTGTGTTTGGGGCAGCACATGCGTTTCAGGATAAGCTATTTATCCTGAAATGCGGCCCGCAGTCTGCGTTCAGTGTAAAAACCCAAACACAGTTTCGGATAAGTTGGCGAAACGCACGAACCAAAGAGTACGGCGGCATTTTGAAAATGTCGCCGGCACTTATAAGCTGCCCCGAACGTACTCTTAATTAGGTCCATTTAAGACGGCGGCATTTTGAAAATGTCGCCGGCACTCATAAGCTGCCCCGAACGGACTCTTAATTAGGTCCATTTAAAGTTCAATTAAGGAATGGGCTTCCTCGTTTCTAAAATGCCTTGCTATTTTAAGTATATACGAGGGGGCCCAGATTGGCCCATAATGTAAGATCTTGTAACAGCCTGTTCCGAAGTTAATTAAACTTAAATTGGGCTATAAAGTGATCAAACACAAAAATATTTAGTTAATCAGTTGCATATATCTATGGTGACATAAGTTTTTGATAATTTAATAAAAATGGTTGTGTTAGTTTATCATTTTGGATAATTTTAGTATTAGAGAATAATGATGGAGTAACATGCAGTAAAACTTCGGCAAATATAATTAATGATTGTCATATAAAGGAAAAAATATAGTTAGCAAATGACGAAGAAAGTTTCACTTATAGTTGGTCTAACTTTAGCCATAAATTGATAATACCACTTCTCATTCCCTCTTCAAAGTTCTAACATTGAGTTAATGTCATGTTGGATCTCTTACTGTTAATGTTTTAGAGATCACATTGAACTACTTAATTAAAATTATTGATATGTTTGGCTTATCCCACATCAAGAGATGAATATTCATGCTCAGAAGTAATGTATTTTAATTACATGGGCTGAGTTTTTAGGCATCTTTCAGAGTCAATTTGAGTGATTACAAAGATGGATATTCACCAAAGAGGATCAGGAGCTTAAGAATTGTTGACTCTTCCACTCACCATGCAACCTTGGAATGATGAATGCAATTTTTTTTTAATGATAGGTTGAAACATTAATTTGTTTTATTGTTTGTGAAAATCATTGTTTATTCTTGCTATAACTTGCTATCAAACTAGTGATATAAAGAAAAAAAATATATATATTGATTAGAAAAAGTTGTTGTTAGTATCTGCAATGGCATGATGATTATTATTTGCTAGATTTCTTATTGGTGTACAAGGTTTAACCTTGTTTACTATAAATGACATTCCACACAAGCTTAGACAAGTAAATAGAATGAGTAAGTAATATAAAAAAATTTGCATGAACATTTAAAACTAGAAAAAATTCACAATGCTCTGCATAATCAAAATAACATTTATTAATAAATGATCACTTTTTTTGTAATTCATAGAACATGTTAGTCCTATAAGTGATAATAAGTTGCTATTAAAACGATTGAAGTTAACAGTGTAAGAATTTTAATGCAATAAATAGAGGTGATATGAATAGTATGTTTGCTTTAAAAGGTAGGGTGGAGGGTTCATACATTTTGAGCTTAAGCAGCAAATAAAAAAACCTTGAAAAGTCAAAGTTGTCATTGAGAATGATGTGAATGGTATTTCTCTTCAAGGAAAATAAAGAGATTAAAAAATTAAACTAAACTTATCTTGTAAGGATAGTTTGGGTTGATTTAGATGTTAAAATATTGGTCATTGATAATTGTAATTTTGGCTTTCTTTGATTTTTTTTTATGTTGGTTTAATTTTGATGTATATAATCGATAAAATAAAA
>NW_018164576.1:21313-27532 GCF_001263595.1 Phalaenopsis equestris
GTTTAATTTTGATGTATATAATCGATAAAATAAAAAAAAATTTGTTATAATAACTTTTCATGTATAATTCACTAAATATTAGTAAACAGATAAGCGATAAATATCAATATAGTTATTATTCGTTCTACAATATAAGCATATATGTATTTTAACGAAAATTACCCAATATTCTTCTTAATATATATTATTAAAGCTAAGATTTATTATGCTTAGTATTAAGTTAATTTTATTTTGATCCAACCATAATTAAACCAAACAATGATTTGATTTGATTTGATTTTGTGTGATCTATTTATTAATTTATTTTAATTTTACAATTGAAATACATTAATTTTGCTCACTATGCATCAAAGCAAATAAACAACCTAAGATTATACTCTTAGAGTCAATTGCACAAAATTTGATAAAGACAATCATAATTGCATAAGTTGGATTCAGAGGCCACTTAAAACATCTTTATCCAATCCTCTTGTAAAGGTGGAGACAATACGACTAGTCTAGCAAAGTGAGCCATCCCCTAACACTAGAGAAAGAATAATATGAAGATATTATGCATAAATGTCATAAAACCTACTAAGGATATTAAGGTCAATCATCCGATTTCGAGATGATATGATCAAATCAAGTGATAAAGTAGCACTTTACTATCATAGAGGATGTTAAAAAAGGTTTAATTGATCCTTCTATAGAAGTGATGAAGGTATAATCCAACAATGGCATGCGAAGCTACAAAGGATGGTTATATTGGTTATTGAAAATTATTAGATAGAACCTCCCATAAAGAAGGAGATAGCACGGCTTGAAATCATAATAGGAAGGTTATGAAGTCCACTAAAAATGGTTGGATTGACCATTCCTTATAGGTGGAGATGGCACAATTTGAAGGTGGTGATGAGATGGAACATGAATGTCATGATTACAATTGAGGGTTGCCATGTTAATTCTTCTTATAAGTGAAGGTGAGTTTGAATAGCTCAAATTTGATAATAATTATAGACAATTAAAGTAAGTTACTTTCTTAAGAAAAATATTAATATACCTAATATTGTAGAATGGATAATGATAACTAACAAGGTCCTTTAAAAAGGGAATTGATCGAATACATTGAAGTTGGTGGACAACTAAAGGTATTTTAGATATTGAGATGAGCAAATCCTTAAAATGGAGCGATGGCTTAGATGGACCAAGATTTGTAGATAATTGAAGAAGGTTGGGATAATTATTATATCTAATCAAAGATTGCAATTATAGATAAAATGGTTTATATTTTAAATTATTTTCAGCTTCTTGTATTATTTTTTATTATATTATATATCAAATTATAAAATTGAATTAAAAGTATTTAATTATAAATGTCATTGTTATAAGTAGGTGTAGAGAATTTAAATTCACCAACCTAAGTATTTTATTTCTTGAAAGTACTAAGAGATGTAAGTGAGCTCTTCACATACATACATAAGTGTGTGTGTGTGTGTGTGTGTGTGTGTCTATATATATATATATATATAAGATGTATGTATGTATTGTATATTCAAAAATGGTATGCACCGTTCTTAAGCCAGTCTAATGGTCCTAAACTAGGGAACTAGAATGCCCTTTGTTCCTTTCTTTAAAGCAAAGCTAAATCTCAAATCTATAATTTTTCATGTATAGGCACTCTAGGCTCTCCTCTTTTTGTAATATATTTTCTTATGAGAAAAAATAGGTCACTGGCCCCATAAACACTCCATCCTCCTCCCTTGTCAACCTTATTGCTTCACTCTCACGATTTATTCTTTGGGCATGGTCAACTAAGTCTGCACTAATCTTAAGGCAGTCTAACATTCCAAAATCATGAGACTTGAATGTTTTTTGTTCCTCTCTTTAAACCAATGCTAAATTTGCAGTTTTTATATTTTTTGCCTCTCCTATCTTCTTTAAATATAATGGCTAGAAGATGTATTGGGACTCTGGGCTCACCCCTCTTTGTAACATACTTTTTTTTATAGAATAAAATGAGTTATCGGACTAAGGAACACCCCATCCCCCTCTATTTACATATATAATTTTTTTTTTGTTCTGAAAAAATAATTTATTTGATATGAATTCATAAAAAAGGTTATTTGATAATATTCATAAATCATGCTATAATTGATGGCATCATTTGTTATTGATTTATTTTGATAAATTTAGATAAATTATATACTCTACGGTTAAATTCTTATAGCTTTATATTTAGTTGGTAAAGTTAACAATTATTTTTGAGGTAGATTTACATACATGCCCCTAAAGTCCAACATATTTACATACCCAAACACAAACACTTCAACTTTTACATATATAAGAATTGGATGTTATAAATGTAAAAAATGATGTTTAGCTGTTAGATATATATATATATAATACATAGGAATTAGGTGGAATGTACGTTAATGCCCATATTTTTTATTCATAATTTACTAATCACTGCAAATTATTAAAATAGACTTAATCAATGGCGTGATCAATGATACTATGTTGATTGATCAAGTTGATAGCTTTGTTAAAACAGAATTAAAACATTTAATTAGTATACATAAATAAAAAAAATAGCGCAGAATTTAAATATATTAAATTTGCTAATTATGTCTTGGGCCTTAGACATCTAAGTATCCTGTTTTTTTTATATGTGGCTCCATTAAGGCCTTGTACTCTGGCCCATTAAAAAGTTGGGGCTTCGCAGGGCTTTATTGGCACATGATTGTAGTTTTATTTATTTTATTGTAAAACTAAATCATTTCTGTATTATTTTAAAATGAAGGAATTTAAATTTTCTATACTTATTTTTCGATGGATGCAATATCTGAATAACTTATTAATTATTATTTATGGTTGTCTCAAAATAAATATAAGAGTTTTAAATATATGTTTGCATGCATAAATACATAAAAAACATGTACAAAATAAGGCTTGCATACATATTAATTTCTGAACATATTAACAATATATCATAAAAACATCCCATCATTAGACATGGTTCTCAGTTAGTTTTAGATTAGATATTTTTGTGTTGAATCGTGATTATCTGAGCTTCGATTTTAACAAATTTTAAATTAAACCAATCATCTTGAAATATAATTGAACCTTCAAAACAATAATTGAATGGGTGTGTTTAGAGACATCGGCCCAAATGCTAGTGTGTGTCATAGAGTCAGTGGCTTGGAAGGGTGGGCATGTCGTGGAGACAGCAACCCAAATGAGTCTTTCAAACTTTTGAAATATAATTGAAAGTCAGATAAATTTCAAATTTAACAAGTTTATAGTCAAATTGAGATGTTCACTGAGTAAAAATCAACTGATCTAATATTACTTATTTTTAAGCTCATGTAGTCTCATGAAATGTTTTGATATTTTTATCAAACTTATTAAAATGTTACTCTAAAAAATTATAAATAGCTCATCATCATCCACATTAACGAAGAGAGGTGGAAGCCAACGAGAAACAACAATCATCATTGATCGCCACTAAACTCTATTATAGTCATATTATTATTATAAGATTGTTGTTGGTCAACTGTTATCTTTATGATATCTTTGTTTGAACACTTAATTGATATTATCATCCAAAGATCCTTATCATAACAGCATCAGGACTAACAAAAATTAATAAGATTTTAATATTGTATTATCTAATTGGGGGAAAGAGTGGAATTTTGTTTGCTCAATTAAATAGTTGATTATTTTAGTCCCCATTATTTTCTTAAAGAATTTTCACATTAAAATGTTGTTGTCTTTTATCACGTCATTGTTTTTTTATATTTTATTGAGGTAATATTTAATTTTTCTCTCCCATTAAATATTTTTATCGAGCTAAAATTTAATTTATCTAAATCATTGAGAATTTTTCAGCACAAAATAATAATTTTACAAATTAATTATCAAGAAGGACATGATCAATATCACTGACCATCATCGAGTTTAGCTTGTTAAGTTAATGCAGAGATAAAAAGAAGTCAATTTTGAGTAAAATATCATTTCAAACACGAGCGAATATAAAGACTTATGGTTCGTTTAGAGCGGCAGCTGCTGTGGAGAATATCCTCGAGTTAATAAGATGGTCAAGCCTTTGCCAAATTTCATGCTATTTGAAATTGAGCAGAAGCTCAAGTCAATATCAATTCAAGCTATTATTATTATTATTACTATTGAAATTAATAATTTTGACAATTTTATAAAATCAAAATTCTAAGTTAATGATTATTATGACAATCTAATTAAAGGATGAAAACCAAGAAAATCCTGCTTTATAAGTAAAAAAAGTATTTTATAAGAATTAAATCTCATATGAAATATATTAAGTTAGGTAATTTAGCACTAAAAGCGCCGCCTCAAAATCTCCCCATTTAAAAGCAGCTTTCTTTAAAATTTGTTCTGCATATTTACTCGCATAATCATGTCCATAACTACAATTTGTATAGGCCAAGGGACTTCTATTTCTATCTATTTACATTTTCCAATCCACTTCCCATGTGGTCAATTGGCATCCAAGGGAGTGCAATTAGGATTTATTTTGTTTAATTAAATCAAATTAAATGAGAAACAAAATTAGACTAACTAAATGAAATGTATAACATCATAAAATTGAATAAAAATAAAATTTGATTTATTTTGTTTGATTTTGATTTAATCAACTTTAAAATTCTAATGACAATGCATGCATTCTGTTATGTATGAATTCTGTTGAAATCAGATTTGTTATGTAGACCATGCCCATAACAAAAAATGCGAGATTAGCGAGAAAGATAAAGAAAGAGAGAGCAAGGTTTGTCGTTTGGGGGGCGAAGAAGGGTGTTCCCTGGCTCTTTGACTACTTTTATTTCACTAAAAATAGTGATTACAAGAGAAGGGAAGTGAAGAACTCTCCTAGCATGTGGGGTTGAGAAAGGAAAGCCCAAGAGAGAGTCATTTTACATGTTAGAGATTCTCCTTTTTATAGAAAAGGACAAGAAAAAAATAATGTTTCAAAATTATTCTTGCTTTAATGAGGGCAGTACATGTTATTTTGGCCTTTTGTGTTGGTGCAAACTGCTCCATGCATCGTTGAACGGTTGATCTGAGCATCTGTTGGTTGCCAGCTGAAAAAGTGGTCGGGTGAAATTGGGCATGGTGGAAGCAGGTCAGATGAAATTAGAACTAGTAGTCGTATGCCTGGTGGAATTAGGTAGGGCGGAAAGAGATCGAGTGGAGTTAGGTCGTGAAGAATTAAATTGGGCAGAATTGGGTCGAGTGAAATTAGGCCAAGTAAAATTAGGCTGGTTGGGGTGTTGTTCGACTAAATGAGGTTGTCAGGAGTGTCGTCCGACCAAAAGGAGGTCGGCTAGAAAGCCAGTTCAGGTCGGATGGTTGATACGCTACAGATTTCTGATGTTTTCTATCATACGTGAAGTCTTCAAGTCTTTTACTTATTGGAAGTGCAGTTGCAATAATATTGAAAGATAAAAAATTCATAACAAATAAGGCTTCTTGTCAATTTTTTTTGTCTGTAATTTTTAGTTTTTCATAAGAAATATGTTCGGCCCAGCCATGATTGGCCGACATGTTAATTATTTGTAAAAATGATATGTTTAGTGAAAAGAATGACTGTGCGTATCTCTTCATTTTTAAAAAAAGAAAGAAATTTTGATCACTTCTCGCTCATTTCTTCTTCTCCCTTTTTTTTTCAACCTTGTGTTTGATTGGCTTTCTGAGATAATTTATTGGGTCTAATTTCACTCGGTCTGCGTCCACCTGACCTAGTTCCATCCGACATGCTTCAACCTGGACAACTTCCACCCGACAACTTTCCACCTGGTCGCCGACCGAAGCCTACATCCAGCAGTCGACTAGGTACCGAGCAGTATGGACCTTTTGGGTAATGTGGAGACTGGTCCACCTCAATTTAATTAGCTTCCTAATTAAGAATCTTACTGTTTTCGTTCATTTTTCTCTCTTTTATTTTAGGAGTCGCCAGCAAGTAGATTGTCGTATACTTCCCTCATTCGAATAAATCTCTCTCCCGAATCAGATTAGTAATTTGAAGATGTGAGGAACCAAATAAGAAAGGACATACGACAAAGCAACAAACAAGAGAATACACAAAACATAGAGAGCAAGTGTGTTGTAAACCTCGCAAGGATAGGTTAAGAGTCTCCGCCCAAACAAGATCGGGCGAAAGTACCTTAAACTAATATCCGCGAAAGAATACTTACGTAGACTACCCAT
>NW_018164576.1:27632-29134 GCF_001263595.1 Phalaenopsis equestris
GTTTAATTTTGATGTATATAATCGATAAAATAAAATAAAAATTATTATAATAACTTTTCATGTACAATTCACAAAATATTAGTAAACAAATAAGTGACAAAGATCAACATAGTTATTATTCGTTTTACGATATAAACATATATGTATTTTAATGAAAATTACCCAATATTCTTCTTAATATATATGATTAAAGCTAAGATTTATTATGCTTAGTATTAAGTTAATTTTATTTTGATCCAACCATAATTAAACCAAACAATGATTTGATTTGATTTGATTTTGTCTGAGCTATTTATTTATTTATTTTAATTTTACACTTGAAATACATTAATTTTGCTAACTATGCATCAAAGCAAATAAACAACCTAAGAGTATACTCTTAGAGTCAATGGCACAAAATTTGATAAAGGCAATCATAATTGCATAAGTTGGATTCAGAGGCCACTTAAAACATCTTTATCCAATCCTCTTGTAAAGGTGGAGACAATACGACTAGTCTAGCAAAGTGAGCCATCCCCTAACACTAGAGAAAGAATAATATGAAGATATTATGCATAAATGTCATAAAACCTACTAAGGATATTAAGGTCAATCATCCGATTTCGAGATGATATGATCAAATCAAGTGATAAAGTAGCACTTTACTATCATAGAGGATGTTAAAAAAGGTTTAATTGATCCTTCTATAGAGGTGATGAAGGTATGATCCAACAATGGCATGCAAAGCTACGAAGGATGGTTATATTGGTTGTTGAAAATTGTTAGATAGAACCTCCCATAAAGAAGGAGATAGCACGACTTGAAAGCATAATAGGAAGGTTATGAAGTCCACTAAAAATGGTTAGATTGACCCTTCCTTATAGGTGGAGATGGCAAAATTTGAAGGTGATGATGAGATGGAACATGAATGTCATGATTACAACTCAGGGTTGCCATGTTAATTCTTCTTATAAGTGAAGGTAAGTTTGAATAGCCCAAATTTGAAAATAATTATAGACAATTAAAGTAAGCTACTTTCTTATGAAAAATATTAATATACCTAATACCGTAGAATGGATAATGATAACTAACAAGGTCTTTTAAAAAGGGAATTGATATGACACATTGAAGTTGGTGGACAACTAAAGGTATTTGAGATGAGCAAATCCTTAAAATGGAGCGATGGCTTAGATGGACCAAGATTTGTAGATAATTGAAGAAGGTTGGGATAATTATTATATCTAATCAAAGATTGCAATTATAGATAAAATGGTTTATATTTTAAATTATTTTCATAAATTATTTTCTGCTTGTTGTATTATTTTTACTATATTATATATCAAATTATAAATATGAATTAAAAGTATTTAATTATAAATGTCATAGTTAGAAGTAGGTGTAGAGAATTTAAATTCACCAAACAAACTATTTCATTTCTTGAAAGTGCTAAGAGATGCAAGTGAGCTCTTCACATACATACATAAGTGTGTGTGTGTGTGTGTATATATATATATATATATATA
>NW_018164576.1:29238-40776 GCF_001263595.1 Phalaenopsis equestris
GTGTGTGTGTGTGTGTGTGTGTGTGTGTCTATATATATATATATATATAAGATGTATGTATGTATTGTATATTCAAAAATGGTATGCACCGTTCTTAAGCCAGTCTAATGGTCCTAAACTAGGGAACTAGAATGCCCTTTGTTCCTTTCTTTAAAGCAAAGCAAAATCTATAATTTTTCATGTATAGGCACTCTAGGCTCTCCTCTTTTTGTAATATATTTTCTTATGAGAAAAAATAGGTCACTGGCCCCATAAACACTCCATCCTCCTCCCTTGTCAACCTTATTGCTTCACTCTCACGATTTATTCTTTGGGCATGGTCAACTAAGTCTGCACTAATCTTAAGGCAGTCTAACATTCCAAAATCATGAGACTTGAATGTTTTTTGTTCCTCTCTTTAAACCAATGCTAAATTTGCAGTTTTTATATTTTTTGGCTCTCTTATCTTCTTTAAATATAATGGCTAGAAGATGTATTGGGACTCTGGGCTCACCCCTCTTTGTAACATACTTTTTTTTATAGAATAAAATGAGTTATCGGACTAAGGAACACCCCATCCCCCTCTATTTACATATATAATTTTTTTTTTGTTCTGAAAAAATAATTTATTTGATATGAATTCATAAAAAAGGTTATTTGATAATATTCATAAATCATGCT
Organism: Phalaenopsis equestris; assembly: GCF_001263595.1. Classification (NCBI taxonomy): domain Eukaryota; kingdom Viridiplantae; phylum Streptophyta; class Magnoliopsida; order Asparagales; family Orchidaceae; genus Phalaenopsis; species Phalaenopsis equestris. Next base: position 29,899 of record NW_018164576.1, read on the forward strand.
ATAATTGATGGCATCATTTGTTATTGATTTATTTTGATAAATTTAGATAAATTATATACTCTACGGTTAAATTCTTATAGCTTTATATTTAGTTGGTAAAGTTAACAATTATTTTTGAGGTAGATTTACATACATGCCCCTAAAGTCCAACATATTTACATACCCAAACACAAACACTTCAACTTTTACATATATAAGAATTGGATGTTATAAATGTAAAAAATGATGTTTAGCTGTTAGATATATATATATATAATACATAGGAATTAGGTGGAATGTACGTTAATGCCCATATTTTTTATTCATAATTTACTAATCACTGCAAATTATTAAAATAGACTTAATCAATGGCGTGATCAATGATACTATGTTGATTGATCAAGTTGATAGCTTTGTTAAAACAGAATTAAAACATTTAATTAGTATATTAAATTTGCTAATAATGTTTTGGGCCTTAGGCATGTAACTATCCCATTTTTTTTATATGTAGATCCATTAGGCCTTGTACTCTGGCCCATTAAAAAGTTGGGGCTTCGCAGGGCTTTATTGGCACATGATTGTAGTTTTATTTATTTTATTGTAGAACTAAATCATTTCTGTATTATTTTAAAATGAAGGAATTTAAATTTTCTATACTTATTTTTAGATGGATGCAATATCTTAATAACTCATTAATTATTATTTATGGTTATCTCAAAATAAATATAAGAGTTTTAAATATATGTTTGCATGCATAAATACATAAACAGAATGTACAAAATAAGAATTGAGATTTTCAAAGCAATAATTGAATGGGCGTGTCATAGAGACAGCGGCCCAAATGCTAGTATGTGTCATAGAGCCAGTGGCTTGGAATGGTGGGTATGCCGTGGAGACAGCGACCCAAATGAGTCTTTCAAACTTTTGAATTATAATTGAAAGTCAGATAAATTTCAAATTTAGCAAGTTTATAGTCAAATTGAGTTGTTCAATGAGTGAAAATAAGCTGATCTAATATTACTTATTTTTAAGCTCATGTAGTCTCATGAAATGTTTTGATATTTTTGTCAAACTTATTAAAAAGTAACTCTAAAAAATTATAAATAGCTCATCATTCTCCACATTAACGAAGAGAGTTGGAAGCCAACGAGAAACAATAATCATCATTGATCGCCACTAAACTCTATTATAGTCCTATTATTATTATAAGATTGTTGTTGGTCAATTATTATCTTTATGATATCTTTGTTTGACCATCGTCACTTAATTGATATTATCATTCAAAGACCCTTATCATAACAGCATCAAGACTAACAAATATTAATAAGATTTTAATATTGTATTATCTAATTGGGGGAAAGAGGGGAATTTTGTTTGCTCAATTAAATAGTTGATTATTTTAGTCCCCATTATTTTCTTAAAGAATTTTCACATTAAAATGTTGTTGTCTTTTAATTTTTCAGCACAAAATAATAATTTTATAAATTAATTATCAAGAAGGACATGATCAATATGGCTGACCACCATCGGGTTAGCTTGTTAAGTTAATGCACAGATAAAAATAAGTCAATTATGAGTAAAATATCATCTTAAACACGAGTGAATATGAAGACTTATGGTTTGTTTGGAGCGGCAGGCGCCGGCAGCTGCAGCTTATCAATTAGCTGCTGTGGAGAATATCCTCGAGTTAATAAGATAGTTGGGCCTTTGCCATATTTCATAAAATCAAAATTCTAAGTTAATGATTATTATGACAATCTAATTAAAGGATGAAAACCAAGAAAATCCTGCTTTATAAGTAAAAAAAGTATTTTATAAGAATTAAATCTCATATGAAATATATTAAGTTAGGTAATTTAGCACTAAAAGCGCCGCCTCAAAATCTCCCCATTTAAAAGCAGCTTTCTTTAAAATTTGTTCTGCATATTTACTCGCATAATCATGTCCATAACTACAATTTGTATAGGCCAAGGGACTTCTATTTCTATCTATTTACATTTTCCAATCCACTTCCCATGTGGTCAATTGGTATCCAAGGGAGTGCAATTAGGAAACTTAGTTGGGTGGGTTGACAAATTTATTAAATTAATTAAATCAAATTAAATGAGAAACAAAATTAGACTAACAAAATGAAATGTATAACATAATAAAATTGAATCAAAATAAACTTTGATTTATTTTGTTTGATTTTGATTTAATCAATTTTAAAATTCTAATGAAAATGCATGCATTCTGTTATGTATGAATTCTGTTGAAACCAGATTTGTTATGTAGACCATGCCCATAACAAAAAACGCGAGATTAGCGGGAAAGAGAAAGAAAGAGAGAGCAAGTTTTGTCGCTTGGGGGGCGAAGAAGGGTGCTTTTATTTCACTAAAAATGGTGATTACAAGAGAAGAGAAGTGAAGAACTCTCCTAGCATGTGGGGTTGAGAAAGGAAAGCCCAAGAGAGAGTCATTTTACATGTTAGAGATTCTCCTTTTTATAGAAAAGGACAAGAAGAAAATAATGTTACAAAACTATTTTTGCTTTAATGAGGGCAGTACATGTTATTTTGGTCTTTTGTGCTGGTGCAAACTGCTCCATACATCGTTGAACGGATGATCTGAGCTTCTGTTGGTTGCCAGCTGAAAAAGTGGTCGGGTCAAATTAGGCATGGTGGAAGCAGGTCAGGTGAAATTAGAACTAGTAGTCGTATGCCTGGTGGAATTAGGTCGGGCGGAAGGAGATCGAGTGGAGTTAGGTAGTGAGGAATTAAACCGGGCAGAATTGGGTTGAGTGAAATTAGGTCGAGTAGAATTAGGCTGGTTGGGGTGCTGTCCGACCAAATGAGGTTGTCAGGAGTGTCGTCTGACCAAAAGTAGGTCGGTTGGAAAGCCAGTTCAGGTCGGATGGCTGATGCGCTACAGATTCCCTATGTTTTATATCATACATGAAGCCTACAAGTCTTTTACTTCTTGAAAGTGCAGCTGCAATAATATTGAAAGATAAAAAATTCATAACAAATAAAACTTCTTGTCAAATTTTTTTGTTTGTAATTTTTACTTTTTCGTAGGAAATATATTCTGTCCAGACATGATTGGCCGACAAGTCAACTATTTGTAAAAATGATATGTTTAGTGAAAAGAATGACAGTGCATATCTCTTCATTTTTAAAAAATGAAAGAAATTTTGATCACTTCTCGCTCATTTTCTTCTTCTCCCTTTTTTTAACCTTGTGTTTGATTGGCTTCCTGAGATAAATTATCGGGTCTAATTTCACTCGGTCTGCGTCCACCCGACCTAATTTCACCTGACCTAGTTCCATCCGACCTGCTTCAACCTGGACAACTTCCACCCGACAACTTTCCAGCTGGTCGCTGGCCGAAGCCTAGATCCAACGGTCGACTAGGTACCTAGCAGTATGGACCTGTTGGGTAATGTGGAGACAGCTCCACCGCAATTTAATTAGCTTCCTAATTAAAAATCCTATTGTTTTCGTTCGTTTTTCTCTCTTTTATTTTAGGAGTCGTCAGTCTGTCGATCGCCGTATACTGCTCCCTCCCTAATCAGATCGGTAATTCGAAGAGGAGAGGAACCAAATAAGAAAGGACATATGACAAAGCGACAAACAAGAGAAAACACAAAATGTGGAGAGCCTACGTGCGGTAAACCTCACAGGGATAGATTAAGAGTCTAAGTCTACCTGATCGTGAAGGTAGTCGACCCAACACGTCCTGAGGTTCCCGGTCAGCAATCCGTGAATTGCATTGTCCACGGGAACCTCGGTAGCCCTAAGGTCAAAGGAAGGAAACCCTATCCTATGACTATAAGCTGGAGCTCCAAGAAGTGAGACTTATAACTGCTGAAGTGGCAAGGATGCCTGAGGAAAGAAAATAAAGTGGAAGTTTAGCTACAAAGCTGGAAATACTTCAAACAAAAGGACTTACACCCCGCTGGGTCGGAGAGCCTTCTAACACCCTAGGTACACTAGACAACCACCTATATAAAGGTATGTTGGGCTAGTCAGGTTAAAGAAGCACGGGGGCTCCTCCTCGGGACATGCAGAATGATGTAGTTATCTATTCAGATCCAAATGTGGAGGCCCTATTAGTATGACTTGGGATATGTCTATGCTAGACAACTCATTTTAAAACTGATTCGAAGGCCATGCAGGAATGTAGAAAGCAGGCTTTGAAAAATCCTGAATCTTCTAATCCTAAATTTTAATTTATCTTGAAACGTTTATTAGGTTTTTTGTAGAAAATTTTATAATTTTAAAACCACAGAAAGAAATAAGGAAAATACATGCAAGTGTAAGCATGCAAGATGATGTAAAAAGCAAAACAAGCCAAATTAAAATAATAAACAGGTCGGTGTCACTAGGTCGGCAATATATCCCATAAAAGAAAAAGGTGATCGGACTCCGTATATACATGTCCGATCCTAATTTTATACATCAATATAAAATGTTGAATTAAAATATGGGGCACGAGCACTGCTCCTGATCCCCTCCACGTAGTTCTCGTACCAAACAACTAGGAACTCGTGCCCGTATCTTATTTTTGCTACATGACTCTCCTAGACTCTAAAAAATACATATAAAAAAGAAAAGGACTCAATCCTACAAGAAAATAAGTGTCACAGGAAAGCTCACATGTAAATAACGTATCATGAGCCATGCCTTAAAAGTGGGAGAGCTATATAGCACCTGCAAGTAAAATGCTCAGAAATCATCATGCTCCCTCATAGCGGTACTTGTGTGTGTGCATATAAATAGACATGACTCCCTGTAGAAAAATGCCCCTAATGCACTACCATACATATGCAGCATGCATCACACCACAAGCCCAATGCAAAAAAAAATGTCTTGCTAGGACAACCAATATAGCAGAGAACAATAGCCTGACATCAAAAAAAATATCTAGCACCCTAAATTATAGCCTAGCAGACCATATAATGAAAAGTGTGTCAACCTAGTATCTAAGTGTTGGGTAAGTATGGGTATAATATGACTTTGACGGGGTCGCCATACCGACCCCATCCTAATAATCCGAAGGATTTACTAAAAGGGCGTCACGAAGAGTGGTGACATGAGTTGCATCTATTAGATTTTTAGCACAGTCATACTCGTGTCAATCCCGATGACTTAACTCGCATTGCTCACGGGGATCAACCCAGCAAGCAATGCTCGTTAAGGTATCGCGATCATTAAAGCATCACGACTGACACGAGGTCACTCTCCTAGCGAGCCGGTATTGCTATCCATGCAAACATGCAAATGCAATTGCAGACAATTATGTGATAGAAGTGATGAGTGTACCGAGGGCCAATGACTCAGGAAAAGATGGGCATACCGTGTACGCAGCGGCCCAAAAAAATGGGTGTGCCGTAGCGGCAGTCACCTGAAGGGTGGGCGTATCAAGGAAGCAACAGCCCAAAGAAGGTGTGTCGAGGTGGCAGTGACCCGAAGGGTGGGCATGCCATGGAGGCAGCGACTCGAAGAAGGTGTGCCGAGGCGGTAGTGACCAAAAGGGATGGGTGTGTCGTGACGGTAGTAGCCCGAAGAAGTCGAGGCGGCAATGACCGAAGGATATGCAAACAAAGTACGTGAACATGCAGACAAACATGCATATGTACACACAACATGCAATGGTGCAAGTGACCAGTCATTCAGGTCTTGGTGGCAAGTTGAACCAAAGTGATCGATCGATCGGACCGGGGTGGCCGATCGAACCATAGTGAGATGCTCGCCGAGCTGGAGCGATAGATCGGAGCGAAGTGAAATACTCACCCGACCGGGGCGGCCAGTTAGAGCGAAGTGAAGTGCTCGTCGGGACGGGGTGGTCGATCAGAGCCAAGTGAAGTGCTCACCGGGTCGGGCGCCCGGTAGGAGCGAAGTGAAGTGCTCTTGTGCTCCAAGCAAAAATGTAATGCAATCCAAAGCAATCAAGCATGCAGGTAACCAACTAGGCTTGTGCTAGCGACCTCATTGGGGAAACCTACAGTTTAGACCCTTAGACATGTGACAGCGTCACCTCTTGCTCTGGTGAGGAAATGTGAGTAATTTCTCCCCGGATGTCCGAGGGGAAAACTCTCTACGACATCGTGAAATAGGATAGCTACAAAGTTTTTCCTATTTTGCAAACTCCTCCAGAATTTGCAAAGCGAGCAACTACAAAGCTTCTCTCGCTTTGCCAAGTCTGACCTCCCAACTTCTTCAAGTAAAGCTGTGGAATCCAAAGCAAGGGGAGTGAGGGACTCCGAACCATCGGGACTTGTGTTAAGGCTCACGACAAGAGGGGAAACACTTGGTTCTACGGGGAGTGTTTGACCACACACATAAAGTCCTAACCTAAAAGTTGGCTCTAGGAAAACCAACGATCCATCAAGCAAACACGTCGTCGCGCCGACCCATGCCGACGCACGCACCCCGTGTGGGCGATTGAACCCACAGGCCTAGACGTCGTTACAACCTAAGGTCAGCTAGGAGTTGGAAAATCTCACCATCGTGACAGTTGCATTCGTGTTTTCTTTGCTTGCTTAAAGCTGTCGATGTCTGATCATGCTCCATTGTGCCTCGTAGAACATGCACAGGACAACAAAAAGACCTAATGAGGGCAGAAGTTAGTGAGGTATGCAAGCATATGAAAACAAACATCGAATCATATGAAAATGAGATCAACGCGTATACCATCAAGAAGGGGTCGCTTTGACGACGAAAGAAGGGAACAGACGGGGTTGACGACGCCCGTGCCTCCTCAAACAGTGGTACCCTCGCTGTCCATCTACGATGAAATGCTCCAGCGAAATATCCAACCACCGGGAATGCAAGACGACGAAGTGGTGGAGGTGTCACGTCGGTGGCACCTGGCCGGAATGGAAAACACAAGGAGAAAGATGAGCAATCTGATGTATTGTGCTGAAACGGGGTTGCTTCATGATAAAATCGATGCCGACAAAGAGGTAGGGCGGCTAGGTTTGGCCGGCGAGGAGGAGGGACCAAAAGATGACCAGCCGGAAGGAAAAAGCTCTCCAAAAGTGAGCGGCGGTCAGCTGCAGACGATGGAGCTCGGCGGCTGAAGAAAGCTTCGGCGAGTGGGAGAAATTTCGCGGCCGAAAACGCGACAACAAAGAGACTGGCGGGGGGGGGGGGGTTCGGCCGGAAAGAGGAGAAGGGAGGAGGATCAGCGGGCTGCGCCGATGTGGAGGATTTCCAGTGACTGGAGGGGAGCCAACGACGTCATTCACCGGCGAGGAGGGGTCGGTGACGGGGTTCGGACGCGAAACCGAGAGCTTGCTAGGTCTCGTGAGGGAGCAGGGAGATGGCGGCGGCTTTGTGCGATAGTGTTAGAGGGAGAGGCGAAGTAATATTTAATACGTGAAATTAAAAAAAATGTTATCATAATAATAATAATAATAATTATTATTATTATTATTTAATCCTCCCACGCATTTTAGCTTGAACACGCCATAGTAGCGAAGTGGATGTCCTTCTTAACTAAAATCGACGTTCCGGACGCGTTGATACAGTCTGTTTAGTCATTCGAGGTCATCTGGATAACTTAGTCTAGCGATCGAGTCAATCTGAGCCAAAATCGCGCGCGACCCGTCAAATAATATTCGTTGGCCCGATCACAGTCGTCCGACGTGACAAATGTCGACCGACCTTCACCTATGTGAAAGTCATAGCCTAGCAGAATGACCTTGGTTGCGTGCCCCTCAACACGCGCCGAAAGGTCTCGTGTTGGTGTCTTAAATATCAGATATTACGGTCGGGCCGTAGACTATCCCGAGTCATACAGATGGACCCCCTACACTCAAGACATCAAAAATTGATGTCAACACCCACCTACCACTCACCTACCTTCCCACCTATCACTCACCTACCACACCCACCAACCGCTCACCTACCTCTCACATATCGCTCTCCTAGTTTCTATAAATAGTCTCTTATGGCTTGTGATGAAGCCAAGGCAGACCACGCCATGTCCTCTAAGAGAGAAAGAGAGAAAGAGAAATAGAGAGGAAGGGAGAGAAGAAAATAAAGATTTTCTTGTAAACGTCAAGACGTTTGACGGTGTAATTCTTCGAAGAAATAAAATCCTTTGCACCTCTATGGATGTAGGCAAATTTGTCAAACCACGTAAATTCGTGTGTCACTTTGGTATTTTTTTATGCGTGCTATTTTTTTTGTTCCATTTTTCATCATTTTTCACAATAACTGGTATCAGAGCATTGGGTTTAAAACTAAGGAAGAGCGATGGGCGGAGATGAAGTGATGACATCGGGGATCAAAAAGTTCATTGACACGGATTGCTTACTGGAGGATGCATATAAAGGACTACCTCTATGCAAAGAAAATTCATCATCCGTTAATGTGAGAGCGACCGGAAAAGATGGACGAGGCGGAATGGAATCTGTTGGATCGACATGTTTTGGTGGTTGGTTGATTAACCCTTGATTAACCCTGTCAAGATACGTTGCTCACAACGTCATCATGGAGAGGACTACTGCAGATCTCATGACGGTTTTATCAGATATGTATTAAAATCCATCAACGATAACAAGGTGTACTTAATGAAAAAGTTATTCAACTTAAAGATGACAGAATGTGTCTCTATTGCTCAACACTTGAATGATTTAAATACTATCACAAATCAATTGTCATCTGCTGAAATTGATTTTGATGATGAGATACGTGCGCTGATTTTGTTGTCATCATTGCCAAATAACTGAGAAGTCATGAGGATGGCAGTTAGCAGTTATGCACGTAAATCTAAGCTGAAATATGATGATATTTGTGATTTAAATTTGGCTGAGGAGGTGCGCATGAAAGATTATGGCGAGACCTTGGATTCGAGTTTGGCACTGATTATTAATTCCAAATGTAGATCGAAAGATAGGAACTCAAATAGAGGAATATCAAAATTAAAGTATGGTCATCAGACAACCTGCTGAAATTGTGGCAAGACTGACCACATAAATAAGAGCTGCAAGAATCCTAAGAATATGGAAAATGATGACACTAATATTGTAACTGAAGAAAATACATAATATGTTATTGATGATAGTTCACAGTTTTGTTGATGATTGGATATCGGATTCATAGGCTTCCTTCCCACACATCTTCTCGTTGGGAGTTAACGCGAAATTACGTTGCAGGTAACTTTGGGAAGGTATATCTGGCTGATGGAAAAGCTCTGTACGTGGTGGGGATGGGAGACGTTGATATTGCACTATGTAACAATATCAAATGGACTTTGCAAAAGGTCAAAAACGTTCCTGAGTTGAAGAAAAACCTCATATATGTTGGGCAACTCAAGGAGGGTGGTCATTCGACAGTGTTCTCAGATAGCACCTGGAAGGTTACCAAAGGAGCATTTGTATTGGCTCGGGGTAAGAAAACTGACACACTATATATGACTACAAGTTTACTCAGGTGTAGACACATGAGTCAGAGGTGCATTTTGGGGAAATAGAAGAAGATCGATTTCTTGAAAAGTGGCAGAGCGCCGAAGGCAGGAAAACTGGGCCTTGTAAATGGTAGAGAACCACAAAGCTATGAAGAACTCTTGCAAGATGAGAATTCGAGCAAGTGGGAGCTGATCAAGAAGGAGGAGACAGATTACCTATCAGGGAATCAAACTTGAGAGCTAGTAGGACTTCTACCAAAAAAGAAGGCATTTCACAACAAGTGGGTGTTTCAGGTGAAGACCGCGCTTGGTGGCAGTAAGAGGTACATGGCTGGACTTGTTCAAAAGGGCTTTCAACAGGGGCAGAATATTGCTCATGCAGTGGGAGTTGGAAGCAGATACAAGAGTAACCCAGGAAAGAGCTTGGTGGTACAAAGCTACGTTGACGTTGATATGTCAACTGAGGGTGTTACTCGTGAGAAGCTGAAGTTATGCTCGACTTCAACTGGTCTTTTGGCACGAAGACAGGACTTTGAGTTACAGAGGTGAAGGATATCATTTTTGAAGAAAAGGTCGATACAGGTAGTAGATGATGCAGCCAGTAGATAATGCAGTCAATGTCCCAGTCTTCAAATGGGAGAATTGTTGTGGAGACCCAATCCACCGCAATTTAATTAGCTTCCTAATTAAGAATCACACCTACCTCTCACATACCACACCCACCTAGTGCTCACTGACTTCCCACCTACCGCTCTCTTAGTTTCTATAAATAATTTCTTATGGCTTGTCATGAAGCCAAACCAGGCCAAACCAAGTCCTCTAAAAGAGAAAAAAGAGGTAGAGAAAGAGAGAGAGGAAGAGAGAGAAGAAAATAGAGATTTTCTTGTAAGCGTCAAGGCGTTCGACGGTGCAATTCCTCGAAGGAATAAAATCCTCTGCAGCTTTATGGATATAGGCAAATTTGTCGAACCATATAAATATGTATGTAATTTGGTGTTATTTCTGCGTGCAATTTTTATCGTTTCATTTTTTGCTTTATTGTCGTCGCTTTTTACAACAGGACCAACACAAAAAGATTAAAATAACTTGTATTACCCTCCTTAAAGGAAGGGTAATTTTGTTATATTATTTTCTCTCTTTTCCTATTTATAAATATAACCTGTAACATGTAAAGTGACTCTTTTTGGCTCTCCTCTATAGGAAACACTCTTCCCTTACCCTCTCTTGTAACCTCCCAAGTTCAGTGAAATAAAAAGAGCAAAAGAGCCCATGAACTCCCCTTCTCCCCTCACAAGGTAAACCTTTCTCTCTCTTTCTTTCTCTTTGCCTCAAATCTCACGTTTCATGCGTTGGACATAGGGGTGTAAACGAACCGAACACGAACAAACAGAGCTTGTGTTCGTGTTCGGTTCGTTTGAAATTTAGTTTGTTTGAAATAAGCTCGTGTTCGAAATTATTCGTGAAATCACCGTTCGTGTTCGTTTCTTAACGAACAAGCCGAACA
>NW_018164576.1:40881-42029 GCF_001263595.1 Phalaenopsis equestris
ATATATTATTATTATTTTATTATATATTATAATTTATAAAATTTAATTTTTTAAAATATAATAAATTATTTATATATAATTATTTTAAAGTATTTTATATTTAGAATAATAATAATTCAAACACGAATGAACACATCACTGTTTATGTTTGGTTCATTTAGCCAACCGAACGAAAGAAAAATTATTCACGTTCGTCTCGTTTACTTATCAAACGAATCTAACGCAAACTCATTGACGAACCGAACTCGAACAACGAGCTTTTTTGACAGCCTTAGTTGGACATGATCTACAGAACAAATCTTGTTTCAACACATGCAATCCATTTTGATAGATTTGTTGACGGATTTGTTATATCAATTGATTGTTGGATTTAATTTAACTAAAACATAAGTCATTTTTTATATTTGACTTAATTTCTTATCAAAGAAAGCAATTAATCAAAATCAAAATAACTCTTAGTATGAAACTAGAGTCGTGTCATTATTTCATAAACCAAACCAACATAATCTAATACGTATTAATGGACACCTCTAGTTTTATTAAGATCAAAATATATTTGTTATGGTATGACTCATATATCATATAGGGACAGACGCTGGAACGAAGCGGAGCAGAGCGGAGCGAAGCGGAAGAATTTGTCCAAATTGGGAAGTTACGTGGGTTGACGTGCGGGGGCAAAGCCCTGCGGTATGGTACAAGGGTAATGTTGTAATTACATATTGTGCCTAGGTTTACTCCTGGGGTTATAAATAGGTCTGTTAGTAACCCCAAGAGGTATCCCTCTATTATGTAATATCTTTTCTGAATATTGAAAGAAACTCGCCGCTCTGCTCCCGAGGACGTAGACATCTTTGTCGAACCTCGTTAAATCTCTGTGTTCTTCTGGATTTGTGTCGATTACTGTTTTCTTCGCCCTATTTTCTCAACATTATACAAATGTGATTATATTATGGTGTTATTGTGGTTCTTTTCTGGTGATATTTTGATGATTGGTGGAGGGAGGAGGAGCAGGCAAGGGAGGAGTAGTTCGCGAAGGGGAAATTTTGGTGATTTCGCCGAGAGCTCGCGAAGGCGGGAAGGAGTTCTCGCGGAAGAGGCTCGGCGCAGGCAAGAGATATCTGTTCTCGCGACACGAACAGGCGGAAGTT
>NW_018164576.1:42129-43305 GCF_001263595.1 Phalaenopsis equestris
TCATTTTTCTCTCTTTTATTTTAGGAGTCGCCAGCAAGTAGATTGTCGTATACTTCCCTCATTCGAATAAATCTCTCTCCCGAATCAGATTAGTAATTTGAAGATGTGAGGAACCAAATAAGAAAGGACATACGACAAAGCAACAAACAAGAGAATACACAAAACATAGAGAGCAAGTGTGTTGTAAACCTCGCAAGGATAGGTTAAGAGTCTCCGCCCAAACAAGATCGGGCGAAAGTACCTTAAACTAATATCCGCGAAAGAATACTTACGTAGACTACCCATAACCAGAGGTTCAGGTGTAGGTGTCTGTTCTAGGGTCAAGAGCACTTCCAAAGGGACGTATCCCACTTGGTTAATTACATCTTTGGGGGTACCCAAAAATACTCTCGATAAAAGGAGTTTCACTTGGATTATCGTGAACCTTGGGCAATAGATACTCAAAGGAAGGTTATTCCGTGTGGGAACAGTCCCGATGCTTCAAGTGCTAAGCCATCGGGCAGAGAGTGAGTCTCTCACATCCCAAATGGGCAGCGGCTCATCGGCACAGGAGTCCCACAGAATAACCTAAATCATCTTGACGGGGATATTCCAACACGTCAAAGTACGTCCAGGCCATAAGGGTAGAAGAAAAATCGTTGTATCCCAAATGGGCGGCAGCTCATCGGCATCAGACCATCAAAATGCTATCAACGAGGTCAAAGTAGAGTAATTCTAGAAGGTAGAGGTAACTGGGTTTGGGTACTACAGACCCGTCATCCATAGCTACTAGGACCCTAAGTCTACCTGGTCGTGAAGATAGTCAACCCAACACGTCCTGAGGTTCCAGGCCAGCAATCCTTGATTTGCGTTGTCCACGAGAACCTCGGTAGCCCAAAGGTCAAAAGAATGAAACTCTATCCTATGACTATAAGTTGGAGCTCCAAGAGGTGTGACTTATACCTGCCGAAGTGGCAAGAATGCCTCAGGAAGGAAAAGAAAGCGGAGGTTTATCTACAAAGCTGGAAAAACTCCAAACAAAAGGACTTACACCCCGTCTGGGTCGGGGAGCCTTCTAATACCCTAGGCTCACTAGATAACCACATATATAAAGGTATGCTGGGTCAGTTAGGTTGAAGAAGCACGCGAGCTCCTCCTCGGGACATGCAAATATAAATACAGTTATCTAGAGCGGTT
>NW_018164576.1:43315-47393 GCF_001263595.1 Phalaenopsis equestris
AAGACACTATTAATATATGCAGGAAAATAAATGTTGTAATTTTTAAATTCTGAATATTTTAATCCTAAATTTTAATTGTCTTGAATATTTTATTTAGGATTTTGTAGAAAAATACAATTTAGGGTCCTTAATGAGCCTAGATTATATCGTGAAATCTCATATAAATCACATAAAGAAATAAGGAAAATACATGCAAGTGTAAGCATGCAACATGATGTAAAAATCAAAACAGACCAAATTAAAATAAAAAACAGGTCGGTGTCGCTGGGTCGACAACATATCCCAGAAAAGAAAAGGCGGCCGGACTTCGCATATACATGTCCGGTCCTAATTCTACACATTAATATAATATGCATATTTAAGATATGGAGCACGAGCATCTGCTCATGGTCCCCTCCATGTGGTTCCCGTACCAAACACCTCAGAACTCATGCTCGTATCTTATTTCTGCTACAAGATTCTTTTAGACTCTAAAAAGTACATAGGAAAAAGAAAAAGACAAAATCCTGCATGAAAATAAGTGTCAGTGAGAAATCTCACATGTAAATAACGTATCATGAGTCATGCTTTAAAAGCGGGGGAGCCAAATAACACCTGTAAGTAAAAGGATCAGAAATCATCACATGCTCTCCCATAACGGTACCTGTGTGTGTGCATATAAATAGGCATGACTCCCTGCAAGAGAACGCCCTACCACACTACCATACATATGCAGTATGCATCACGCCACAAACATAATGCAAAATAAAAATGTCTGGTTAAGGTAACCAATCCAACAGAGAATAATAGTCAGACATCAAAAAAACTATATAGCACCTTAAATCCTAGCATATCACATCATCTAACAAAAAGTGTGCCGACCTAGTATCTACGTGTGGGGTAAGTCTGTGTATAATATGACTTTGAACGGATCACCATACCGGCCCCATCCTAAAGATCCAAAGGATCTAAAAGGGTGTCACGAAAAGTGGTAACACGAGTTAGATCTAGTAGATCTTTAGCACAGTCATACTCGTGTCAATCCCGATGACTTAACTCGCATTGCTCATCGGGATCAACCTAGCAAGCAATGCTCATTAAGGCATCATGACCGACACGGGGCAAGTCTGACTCGCTATCCATGCAAACATGCAAATGCAATTGCAGAAAATCATTTGAAGAAGTGATGAGTGTATCGAGGGGCAGTGACTCAGGAGAAGATGAGCATACCGCACAGGCAGCGACCCGAACAAATGTGTGTCGTAGCGGCAGTCACCTGAAGGGTGGGCGTGTCGTAGAAGCAGTGGCTCGAAGAAGGTGTGTCGAGGCGGCAGTGACCCGAAGGGTGGGCGTGTCGTGGAGGCAGTGACCCGAAGAAGGTGTGCCGAGGCGGCAGTGATCGAAAGGGATGTTTGTGTCGTGGCGGTAGCGGCCCGAAGAAGGTGTGTCGAGGCAGCAATGACCGAAGGATATGCAAAAAAAAAGTATGTGAACATGCAGACAGACATGCATATGTACTTAGAACATGCAATGGTGCAAGTGACCGGTCGACCAGGTCGTGGTGGCAAGTTGAACCAAAGTGATCAATCGACGGGACCGGGGTGGCCGATCGAACCATAGTGAGATGCTCGCCAAGCCGGAGCGGTCGATCAGAGCGAAGTAAAATACTCACCAGGTCGGGATGACCAGTTGGAGCGAAGTGAAGTGCTCGTCTCGCCGAGGCGGTCGATCAGAGCGAAGTGAAGTGTTAGCTGGGTCGGGCGGCCGGTAGGAGCAAAGTGAAGTGCTCATGTGCTTCATGCAAAAATGTAATGCAATCCAAAGCAAGAAAGCATGCAGGTAACTAACCAGGCTCGTGCTAGCGACCACACCGAGGAAACCTAAAGTTTAGACCCTTGGATATGTGACAACGCCACCTCTTGCTCTGGTGAGGAAATATGGGGAATTTCTCCCCAGATCTCCGAGGAAAAAACTCTCCACGACGTCGCGAAATAGGATAACTACAAAGTTTTTCATATTTTGCAAACTCCTCCAAACTTTGCAAAGCGAGCCAGCTATAAAGTTTATCTCGCTTTGTCAAGTCTGACCTCCCAACTTCTCCAAGTAAAGTTGGGGAATCCAAAGCAAGGGGAGTGAGGGACTCCGACCCATCGAGACTTATGCAAAGACTCACAACAACTCACAATAAGAGGAGAGACACTCGGCTCTATGGGGGGTATTTGGCCATGCATAGGAAGTATGGCTGGCTCTAGGAAAACCAACGATCCATCCCACAGGCACGCCATCACACCGACCCACGCCGGTGCACGTACCCCGTGTGGGCGATCGAACCCACAGCCTAAACGTCGCTACAACCTAGGGCCAGCTAGGAGTTAGAAAATCTCACCATCGTGACGGTTGCACACGCATTTTCTTTGCTTTCTCCAAGCTGTTGACCTCCGATCCTGCTCTATTGTGCCTCGTAGAACGTGCACAGGACAATAAAAAGATCTAATGAGGGCAGGAGTCAGTGAGGTATGCAAGTATATGAAAATAAACATCGAATCATATGAAAATGAGATCGACGTGAATGCCTTCGAGTATGGGTCGCTTCGATGTCAAAAGAAAGGAACCGACGGGGTATACGACACCCGTGCCTCCTCGAACAGCAGTACCCTCGCTGTTCATCGATGATGAAATGCTCTGGTGAAATATCCAACCACCGGGAATGTGAGACGACAAAGTGGTGGAGATGCCACATCGGTAGCACCCAATCAGAACAGAAAACACAAGGAGAAAGATGCGCAATCCGATGTTCTGTGCTGAAACAGGGCTGCTTCATCATGAAATCAATGCCGATAAAGAGGTAGGCCGACTAGGTATGGCCGACAAAGAGGAGGGACCAAAAGATGATCGGCCGAAAGGAAGAAGCTCTCCAAAAATGAGCGGTGGTCAGCTGCAGATGATGGAGCTCGGCGGCTGAAGAAAGCTCCGGCGAGTGGAAGAAATTTGGTGGGCGAAAACACACCGACAAAGAGACCGGCGGGAGGGGGAGGTTTCGGCGTGCAGTTGGCCGAGAAGAGGAGAAGGGAGGAGGACTGGAAGGCTGCGCCGACGTGGAGGATTTTTGGTGACTGGAGGCGAGTCGGCGGCATCATTCGCCAACGAGGAGGGGTCGGTGACGGGGTCCGGGCGCGAAACATGAGCCGAAAGGTTTCGGGTGGATGTCTGAAATATTGGATATTATAGTCGGGTCGTAGACTATCTTGAGTCATATAGGTGGACGTTGTACACTCAAGACATAAAAAATTGATGCCAACACCCACCTACCACTCACTTACCACACCCACCCACAACTCACCTACCTCTCACCTACCGCTCTCCTAGTTTTTATAAATAGTCTCTTATGACTTGTGATGAAGCCAAGTCAGGCCAAGCCAAATCCTTTAAGAGAGAAAGAGAGGAAGAGAAAGAGAGAAGAAGGAAGAGAAGAAAATAGTGATTTTCTTGTAAACATTGAGGCTTTCAATGGTGCAATTCTTCGAAGAAATAAAATCCTCTACACCTCCATGGAAGTAGGCAAATTTGTCAAACCACGTAAATCTGTGTGTGTCTCTGGTATTTTTTCTACGTGTAATTTTTTTTATTCCATTTTTCGCTTTATTGTCGTCGTTTTTCACAATAATTGGTATCAGAGCATTGGGTTCGGATCTAAGGAAGAACGATGGCGGAGACGAAGTGATGACATCGGGGATCGAGAAGTTCAATGGCACAGATTTTGCTTACTGAAGGATGCAGATAGAGGACTACCTCTATGGGAAGAAACTTCATCTTTCATTAATGAAAAAGCGACCAGAAAAGATGGACGAGGCAGAATGAAATCTGTTGGATCGACATGTTCTTGGGGTTATATGATTAACCCTGTCAAGATATGTTGCTCACAACGTCATCAAGGAGAGAACTACTGTAGATCTCATGACGACTTTATCAAATATGTGTTGACCTCACTTTTAGTTGAGGTCTAGAAAACTTCTTTAGTAGCCTAGGTCTAGCCATAGGACTTTCCTATTGACTAGACTTAGAAAATTAGAAGAGGTACCCCACCATTAGAAATTCAAAA
>NW_018164576.1:57229-64442 GCF_001263595.1 Phalaenopsis equestris
TTTTCTCTAATTATTTGTGTTTGGTCCCTCTTGTATTCTTACATACGTGCAGACGTGAATCTTTTTTCTAAGGCTTGTGTGAAGATTAATATGAGTTGGAAGGAGGCATATGCATGCATACCACACAGTTCTTACGTATTCTATATATCAAACACATAAACTCTAATGTTTACATATGTAGCAATTAAATCTCCAATATCATATAAAAAATGATACTATCACCTACTTTCCTTAAAAATCAAATATATTTTCTCATGCATAAACTTATAATTAAAGTGTTATAAATGTAAAAAATCAAAATTTAGGTGTTAAATGTGTAATACATAAGAATTGTATGGTATGTATGTAAACTTCCCTAAAGAAGGAGCCAGATTTAAAATTAATCCTGCCAAATGGATGAAAAAATGGTCATTATAAACCTAATAATCCTTCTCTACAACTTCAAGTCCATGCTTTGAAATGGACTTCTGTCAACATATTGAAGACATCAACATCATTCTTGATGAATGACTGCTACAATAGCTGGGCAAAAAAATCACCCACCTCGCTTCCTTAACTAAGGACTTCTCACACCTATATGAACACATCTTAAGTCCAAGGACCCAAATCAGCACAGGAAGATATTCCATACCATGATCCAAATAATCAAAAGGCAACAATTGACAACAAAACTATTCAACCAAGTTAGAGCTCCTTTTGTCCCTGGTCTTGTTAAAAAGAAGGATGGTGCATATGTCCTTGATTATCAGACTCTCAATTAATCCGCCATTCCCAATAAATTCCTTAATAATTAATAAAATGCACGATGAGTTGCATCGACATCAACTTATTCTAGATTAGAGTTATGATTGGGAAACCATCAAGTACACATGGGAGGAGATCATTCACAAATCAACTGCTTGATATTAAGATGGTTGCCATAATTACACTATGATGCCATTTGGCCTTAAAAATGCACCATTCATATTCCATAATACCATCAATATGATTCTACCCCTGTCATTCCAAAAGCTTATTTGAAGAAGTTCAAATTGTGTACCTTGACCATGCCCCATCTCCACTCCTGGCCTTCATCCCCACAAACGACAATTAATACCAACCTATAGTGGCTCACACCAAAAACAATGAAGGTGTTACAAGATTTCCCAGCCTCGTCGATTATTATCAAAAATATTTCAAGAACTTTGCCAACAACATTCTTCTGTTAACTAATCGACCCTAATGTGATGTCTTCCATTGCAAAATGCTGCAAGGATTCCTTTAATTTAGTGAAATCCAAGTTGGCAAACCAATGGGTTACTTCATCTGACAAAATTTTTAAAAACCCTTATTATGGACATTGATGCATCTAGTGCAAGCATCGATGTTGTTCTATGTTAGGACAACATATGACATTCTATAACTGAAACTAAACACAAAATGTAACAAGCTTCCATATACTTTGGAGAGATGTTTCCCTTTATTGGAGCAATATCCAAATGATATTTATATCATTTCGAATACCACCATCCCAACTGACAAGAAAAGAATAAAAGAATTGTTGTTGTGCTGTTCAAATGCCAAACAATAATGCTTCCTTGTCAAACTCCTTAGCAATGAATTCACACAAAAATGATAAAATGAGCTCTACAAATATGATTGCTGTCGCACATTCAAGAATCGCAAAGGAGACCACTATTTTGCCTACACCAAAACAACATCCCACTCGAATTACAAATCCACTCTTAAAAATCTTTCAACAGCCTCAACAAGAGATTTCAACATATCCAAAAATGTACGACCTTCATAACTGTATTTTATAATACCCTATTAATTATCCGACTATAAGAATCATTATTGCTTAACTAAGAAATAGGGTTGCATTGTCATGGCCTCTAACTTTGAACCCAAATAGGTAAGCAGCCATATTGGACCTCGCAAGGCACTACATTGTATTCAGAGATTATTTCATTGAACACACCTTAGTGATATAGTTTTCCAAGTAATCAAATATTGACCTCTAGCACCAGATGATCTACTACAACAATCCTGATATCTCCATGGACTTCCATATCCACTTGCCACCATCAAACCAAAATTTTAAAATCTTTGTTACAGTTAATATATTTAAAAAAACTGTTCGATTTGCATCATTATCATTGCATGCATGTACAATGATCAATATTTTAATTTCTAAGCACTTTCATCATCATGGTATACTCAAAACTATTGTCTTAGATCAGAACAAAAATTTCGAGTTGTCTCTGGCGGACCTCCTCAAAAGAATTTTATACTACCGAACACCACACAAAGTTCAAAAACGAATGATCAAATGGAGGTGACTAACCATTCTTGAATAGCATATGCATTACTACATCATGAATACTCCAAATGTCTTCCAAGAACAGTGTTATAATTGACTCACAATTAGCTAAGACAATGACAAATTTGTAATTGCATAGAAGTTATTAAAGAACTATGGAAGCTTCTAATTTGGTTAACCAGGTCTACATGAAAGGCCTCATTTAGTTATAAATAGATGAGGGAGGCTTGTAGAGAGATAAGAACCAAGAAGAAGAGGAGGAAGAAAATCAATCCAAGAAGAAGAAGGGGAGAGACTTCAAGAATTGAGGGGAGAGTTTTGAGATCTTGTATCGAGGTAATTTCAAGAGGAAGAGATCAAGAGGTGTGTTCATTCCTCAATATAAAAGGCCTTGTAATTTCTTCTAAATTGTTTTAGTGGATTTGTTGTTGATTCTCTCGTGTGGATGTGGTCCTATGGACCGAACCACATAATTTTTTGGTGTTTTTGTGTTCTTGTTTTGCATTTCATTTATGTAGTTTTCTTTTCTGTTTTCCTGGTTTTCTTTTGGCTTGCTGTAGTTTCTTTTTCCCTCACAAAAACTGTCCAGCAAGGTGTTATTCGACACTCAAGGAGGAGGAAGGTATCAATATTCAATTCTACAGCTGTTCCTTTGATCCCTTCAAGCGAAGCAGATATACAGGAAGGTGAGTTCGGCAATTCATCTTCTAACCGCAGCCTGCAGGTGTTTTTAGGCTGTCCAAACCGAAGCAGGCAGTTCTGGCTACAGTCACAAGGAGTTTGGTATTCTGTACAGGGCCAATCTTCAACCATTAATCATTAGCCTGCAGGTTCTTCTTTTCAAGAAGAACATTCCTTCACTTCTTGGAAGTGCGACAAGATTTTATTTGACGATTTGGTTATTCAGTTTTTTCCCATCTAACCCAATCTGCATGAGTTTTTTGGAACATTTCAAGTGTTCGATGGGGCAAACTTTCCAACAATTGGCGCCGTCAGTAAGGAACCTAGTCACGACAATGGAAATCGCCAAATTCGACCTCGAGAAATTCACCGGAAAGAATGATTTCGGCCTGTGGAGAGTCAATATGAGAGCTCTATTAGTGCAACAAGGTGTCACATAAGATTTGCAAGGGTCGACGGCATCGCCGGCTGAGATGTTAGAGAAAGTAGAGAAGAGGTGACCAAGGGAAAACAAATCAATTGGTTAGAGAAAGAAGAGGAGATGCTTCAAGAATTAAGGGGGAGGATCTTGAATATCTTCTATCGAGGTGATTTGAGAGAGAGATCATGACAAGATGAGAGCTCATTACTCAATGCTTCAAGAATTGTGGGGGAGGATCTTGGAGATCTTGTATCGATGTGATTTGAGAGATAGATCATGACAAGATGAGAGCGCATTCCTCAATGTAAAAGCCTTGTAATTCTTCTTTATTTCCTTAGTGAAATTTGATGGTTGATTTCCCTCTCGTGGAAGTAGGTCCTATGGACCGAACCACGTTTTTCTTGTTTGCATACTGTCAAGCCTGCAGGTATTTGTTTCTTTGAAGCACAGCAGGGTGTTCGACAGTCCAATTCTTGGTTTTCTTGAGGTGCCAAGCAATTCTATTTTTCTTCAACAGACATAATACACCAATAGGACTTCCTTTCATATTTCTCTCCAAAGAAAACATACAGAAAACACAAAAGATGAAGGTGCAAATCCTATAAAAAAAAAGGCTCAATCAGCGGGTTTTCCACTAATCTTTTTGCTAAGCTCACACAAAATCTTTGTTGGGTAATGGGAAGACTCGGTCTCCTTCAATTTTATTAATTTTCTAATTAAGAATCTCACTTACCGCTCACATACCTCCCACATACCGCTCACCTACCTCTCACCTACCTCTCACCTACCGCTCTCCTAGTTTCTATAAAGAGCCTCTTATGACTTGTCATAATTAAGCAAGGCCAAACCAAATCCTCTAAGAGAGAAAGAGAGGAAGAGAGAGAGAGAAGAGAAATGAGAGAAAAAAATAGAGATTTCTTTTAAACGTCGAGACGCTCGACAGTGTAATTCATCGAAGAAATAAAATCCTCCGCGGCTCCGTGGACTTAGGAAAATTTGCCGAACCACGTGAATTTGTGTCACTCTGGTATTTTTTTTTGCGTGCAATTTTTTTTGTTCCATTTTCGCTTTATTTGCGTCGTTTTTTCACAACAGCTGATATCAGAGTCATGATTTCAGATCTAAGGAAGAACGATGGGCGGAGATAAAGTGATAGTAATGGGAATCGAGAAGTTCAATGACATAGATTTTGGTTACTTAAATATGCAGATAGAGGACTACCTCTATGGGAAGAAACTTCATCTTTCGTTACTGAGAAAATGATCAGAAAAGATGGACGAGATAGAATGAAATTTGTTAAATCAACAGATTCTGGGGGTTATACGATTAACCCAGTCGAGATCGGTTGTCCAGAAAGTCATCAAAGAGAGGACTAATGCAGATTTCATAGCGGCTTTATCAAATATGTATAAAAAACTATCAGCAAATAACAATGTGCACTTGATGAAAAAGTTATTTAACTTAAAGATGGCGGAATGTGTTTCTGTTGCTCAACACCTGAATGATTTCAATACTATGATAAATCAATTGTCATATGTTGAAATTGATTTTGATGATGAGATATGTGCGCTGATTTTGTTATCATCATTGTCAAATAGCTGAGAAGCCATGAGGATGATAGTTAGCAGTTATGCAAGTAAATCTAAGTTGAAATATGATGATATTCGTGATTTGATTTTTACTGAGGAGGTGTCAGAAGAGATTATGGCGAGACCTCGGGTTTGAGTTCGACACTGATTGTTGATTCCAAAGGTAAATCATGAGACAAGAACTCAAACTGAGGAAGATCAAAATCAAAGTCTCGTCATCAGACAATCTGCTGAAATTGTGGCAAGTCTTGCCACATAAAAAGGAACTGCAAGAATCCTAAGAAGAAGGAGAATGATGACACTACTGTTGTAACTGAAGAAATATAGAATGCGTTATTGCTGATAGTTCACAGTTCCGTTGATGACTGAATATTGGATTCAGAGGCTTCCTTCCATACATCTTCTCGTCGGGAGTTAACGCAAAATTATGTTGCACTGATAGAAAAGCTTTGGATGTGGTGGGGATGGGAGACGTTGATATTGCACTCCGTAACAAGATCAAATGAACTTTGCAAAAGGTTAAACACGTTCCTGAGTTGAAGAAAACCCTCATATATGTTGGGCAGCTCAAGGAGGGTGGTCATTCGATAATGTTCTCAGATAGCACCTGGAAGGTTACCAAAGGAGCATTAGTACTGACTTGGGGTAAGAAAACTGGCACACTATATATGACTAAAGGTTTACTCAGGCATAGACACATGAGTCAGAGGTGCAGTTTGGGTAAACAGAAGAATGTTCATTTTTTGAAAAGTGGCAGTTCGCCAAAGGCAGGAAAACCAGACCTTGTAAATTATGGAGAACCACAGAGCTATGAAAAAATCTTGCAAGATAATGATTCAAGCAAGTGGGAGCTGACCAAAAAGGAGGAGACAGATTCCCTATCAGGGAATCAGACTTGAGAGATGACAATTGTTTTACCAAGAAAGAAGGCATTACACAACAAGTGGGTGTACTGAGTGAAGACTGCGCTTGGTGACAGTAAGAGGTACAAGACCGGACTTGTTGAAAATGACTTTCAACAGGGGTACAATATTGCTCATGCAGTGGGAGTTGACAGCAGATACAAGACTAACCCAAGAAAGAACTTGGTGGGACGAGGCTACGTTGACGGTGATATGTCAACTGAGGGTGTTACTCATGAGAAGCTGAAGTCGAGCTCAACTTCAGCTGGTCTATTGACATAAAGACAGGGCTTTAAGTTGTAGAGGTGGAGGATATCATGTTTGAGGAAAAGGTCGGTACAACTAGTAGATGATGCAGCCAGTAGGTGATGCAGTCAATGTCCCAATCTCCAAATGAGAGAATTGTTGGGTAATGTGGAGACTCAGTCCACCACAATTTAATTAGCTTCCTAATTAAGAATCCCACATACCGCACACCTACCACACCCACTTACTGCTCCCCGACCTCCCACATACCACTCTCCTAGTTTCTATAAATAGTCTCTTATGACTTGTCATGAAACCAAGCTAAGTCCTCTAAAAGAGAGAGATAGGTAGAGAAAAAGAGAGGAATTGAGAGAAGAAAATAGAGATTATCTTGTAAACGTCGAGACGTTCGACGGTGTATTTCCTTAAAGAAATAAAATCCTCTGCAGTTCCGTGGATGTAGGCAAATTTGCCGAACCATGTAAATCTGTGTGTCGCTCTGGTATTTTTTTCTGCATGCAATTTTTATCGTTCCATTTTTTTCTGCATGCAATTTTTATCGTTCCATTTTTTTCTTTATTGTCGTCGTTTTTCACAACATTACCAACACAAAAAGATTAAAATAACTTGTATTACCCTCCTTAAAGAAATTGTAATTTTGTTATTTTTTTTCTCTCTTTCCTATTTATAAATATAACCTGTAACATGTAACGTGACTCTCTCTTGGGCTCTCCTCTGTGGAAAACTCTTCCCTTACCCTCTCTTGTAACCCCCCCAATTTCAATGAAATAAAAAGGGCAAAAGAGCCCATGAACTCCCCTTCTCCCCTCCCAAGGTAAGCCTTTCTCTCTCTTTCTTCCTCTTTGACTGGGAGCTCACGTTTTGTGCGTTCGACATAGGGGTGTAAACGAACCGAACACGAACGAAACTTGTGTTCGTGTTCGGTTTGTTTGAAATTTAGTTTGTTTGAAATAAGCTCGTGTTCGAAAGTTTCATAACGAACGAGGCGAACACGAGCTGTTCGCGAACGATGAGCCAGTTTGACATCCCTAATATTAATATATATATAAGT
>NW_018164576.1:64461-66721 GCF_001263595.1 Phalaenopsis equestris
AGCTTATTATATATTATAATTTATAAAATTTAATTTTTTAAAATATAATAAATTATATATATATATATATAATTATTTTAAATTATTTTATATTTCGAACAATAATGATTCGAACACGAATGAACGCATCACTGTTCGTCTTTGGTTCATTTAACCAACCGAACGAAAAAAAAATTATTCACATTCGTCTCATTTACTTATCAAACGAATCAAACGCGGACTCATTGACGAACCGAACACGAACAACGAGCTTTTTTGACAGCCCTAGTTGGACATGATCTACAGAATAAATCTGGTTTCAACACATGCAATCAATTTTGATATATTAGTTGGCGGATTTGTTACATCACTTGATTGTTGGATTTAATTTAACTACGGCATAAGTCATTTTTTTATGTTTGACTTAATTTCTTATCAAACGAAGCAATTAATCAAAATCAAAATAACTCTTAGTATAAAACTAGAGTCGTGTCATTATTTCATAAACCAAATCAACATAATCTAATACGTATTAATGGACACCTCTAGTTTTATCAAGATCAAAATATATTTGATTGGTGGTTCATTGCTAAGACAAATATTTAAATTGTAAATAGGAAATATTTAAATTTCAAATATTATCAAAATTTCAAATATATTTTAAAAAATAGTTAATGTTGAATCTTTATAGGATGTTGGGTCTCATATTATTTACGAGTTCTCACAATTTGAGGGAAATCTATGTAAGGAGGGTGAAAGAGAGAATGATCTTGTTCTCCAGGTTTGGATTATGTATTCTTGCAATGATCCTCCCTCGAAGAAGATGATGTAATGAGAAAGAAAAAAATCAGAGATGCAGGAGAGATCTTGAGAGTTGCACCTTTATAGTTTTGAAAAATGTCTCTAATAATTGACAATTCTTTCTTAAATCTCCATCCACTCTATTTATACATATTAAAAAAAACATTAAAATATGACGATGTCTAAACTTTGTTCATGGTGTATCGATAAAAAGATTGCAATGTGGATGTCATGCGACTCATAAATGAGGACTTAACACGTATGTCAGAAGTTGACTTTTGTTTTCTGTCAATTTTGAAGATAACTGGTTAGGCGAGTTTGACGCATGAATCTGATTGATCAGTTTGCTATAATGAGTCCAACAGCTCGATTTACTTGATTAAATAAGATGAAATACACTTCTTCATGCATAAATAAGATGGTATATACATAAAAATTATATTTTAGGTGTTAGCTATGTAAATATAAAAAAATTGAGTGGCATGCGTGTAAATCTTTTTAATAAATGAACTCTCGAGCGCCTATGTATTTTGTTTTTCATTTTTGAAAATAAAAAACTCCTAAAAATTTAATAAAATAATTACGTGTCAATGATGTAACGGATGTTTGAAACGTATAAGCATAAGGAGATGTTAAGGTCGAGGCATGTGACATCAGCACCGAAAATCTTATTTTTTAAATATTTTATTGATATAAAATACAAGTAAAAATAATTATAATAATACAGAAATACATATTCAAATTTAAATTTTTTAATCATTTTAATTATATATTTACTCCAAATTTAATTAAACCTAACCACATACATACCACTCAATTCCTAATTATTTATATATCTAATACCTAAAGTTTAATTTTATATATGTGTGTGTGTGTGTGTGTGTGTGTGTGTGTGAGAGTGTGTGTGTGCGTGAGTGTGTGTGTGCGTGAGTGTGTGTGTGTGTGTTGTAGAATGATTAAGGGCTATTATACCAGCCTTCAACCACAATTAATGTGCTTAACAATTTGAATATCACATTCTTATGGCCAACTGTGCCAGAGGGGATTCGAACCCCCGACCTAAGGGATATTATACCGTGAGACACATGCGCGCACGCACACAAACACACATGATCTTATTTGTGCATGAAAAGATGTATTTCATCCTTTAGAAGTTAAAAATGATATGTATTATATGAAGTGAAAGATTTAGGTGCTATAAATATAACAAATAAAATTTATGTGTTAATATGTAAATATGATAGAATTATGTGGTGTGCATGTAAATGTTCTCAGTAATAGGCCAAAAACACAGGTTATCTCAACTTAAATAAAAATAAAATAAAATAAATGTAAAAGCATGATAATAGGCTTTATAGAGCCACTAAAAGGCCTCCATAAGAAGTGAAGAACTCGGTTACAAGTAAGAATATGTTTGTGGCTAAATCAGAAGTTAAAAATTGGGGAGTTTGAAGAGATGGAACTCAACTGAGTTAACTCA
>NW_018164576.1:66821-67401 GCF_001263595.1 Phalaenopsis equestris
CCCTAAACCCTAAACCCTAAACCCTAAACCCTTAATCTTGCTTTTTTGTACAATTATTTCCATATATTTACAAACAAATATACCACAGTCGACGCTATTAGTTTGTGTGGGAATTCCTCTAGTCATGATAACATCCCAATTACTCGGGTCATTGCGGAAAGCATTCCCGATGTCCTTACGAAGATGTCTTATCTGGTAATACAAATGGTTGTTTAAAACAGTGAAAGAATAAATAGTTTATGTCGATTGTTAGTTAGATAAGGCTTAGAATTTTACCACGTCGCGTGTGACTCCCAAATGCATTTTATTAGGCAATGAGTCGTAGAATCTCCACTTGCGGTCCTTCTGGTTCCCAACAAGTAGAGTCCAATGCCTATTATTAGTTATTGGAAATAAAATTACATTTGCCTGAGATACAGCTTCCACTGTGATGTTGACAACAATATCTCGAAGAGGATGGTATCTATACCCCTGCATATACAAATTAAATGAGTTTAAAAAGATCATAAACCTGTTGCATATACAAACTTAATGGGAATTTTATTACTTACCCAATGTGCCGGAGAGACGTACAAATAGG
>NW_018164576.1:68196-71044 GCF_001263595.1 Phalaenopsis equestris
TTGAACTAAAATTTGTTGTTGCTCCCTCAGAGTTTGTCATATCTCTTATAAACCCAAATGTGAATGTGTAGGTGGCGGGATGTTGCGAGTATGTACAAAAAGAATAGCACCATGAGACTCTGGTGTTGTTTGATGTGTGTGAATTTTGGGTTCTCCAATTGACTTTACAGGAGACGAGATTGGGTCAGCTAGAGGGGCAAGTAAACTATGTTCCTCGTCTATTAAATCAAAAAAAAGAATCAAGAACCTACAAAAACATTCATCATAAGAATTAAATAAGGTGGTCAAATACTAAACATAATTATGAACTTAAAATAGATATTAATATCATTCACCTGTACAGGACTTAGCTGCTTAAAGATTAAATGGATCTTTGGAGGGTTCCACCCTGTATTTATTGGCCATCTCAACATACGAGGTCTGGTGTTAGGATGAGCCGGGGCTATCACAAGTGTGCGCTCATAAAACCATAGCTGCATAAACACGATTAATAAATCTGAAATTCATATAACCCAAATAAGATGAAAAAAAAAAATTTGATTGAGGTTGAGCAATATACTAACCGTTAGAAGAAAAACAAACCCGTTCATGTATCCCAATGACTGACCCATCCTTATTTTCATGGGGCAAGCATTAAACTGCTCAATTAGGTGGTCACATACTGTTGCGGCCCAATTAAATGAAGAAAAATTATCTATATTCTCAATAAATGAATAGAGTCATGTGGGTACACTAAAATTGCTAGAAGGAAATAATAAATTAGACAACAAAAATTTAATAATAAGTTCATCAATACTAACAAATGAACTCTCCAATAGTTCACTCTTTGCCCACCTTGCATCTACGTCATTGATTGGTTTTTTAGCCCAAGCTGTTGTAGGACCTCTGTTGGGCATGTCAATCAACAAAGCAACTTGGTTTGCATCAATTGCATCAAATTGGTTTGCATCAAAACTCAGCTCTTTCCCCCCTAATCTGAAAGCTAATCTATTCATATCCCAACAATTCAATATGTGCATAATTCGGATGTGATCTTGAGGATAGGGGGCAAATCAAAAAACTGATTAAGCTTCATTTTTTTCCAGAGTTGACCATGTTTCCCGATCAACAAATGGCCGAACCTTATCCAACACCTCTCTAACTGCTGATAGTCGGCATCTACAATTCATTGACTGTTTATTCATCAACCTATAGGAATAAGATGCATGTTATTAATACTGTTATTAATATTGGAATAACCGAAGAATGTTTATTCATCAATATACAGGAATAAGATGCATGTTATTAATATTGTTATTAATATTGTTATTAATACTGTTATTAACACTGAAATACCCTAAAACTACATCAACAATAACATACGAATAACCTACGTAGAACATAAAAATTAACAAAACAATACCTTAAAAATAACCCAAGAATAACCTATGCATAACCTAAAAAATACCCTAGGAATAACCTAAGAATAACCTGTGCATAAACCTGCAAATAACTTAAAAATAACCAGGAATAACCTACGAATAACCTACGAATAACCTATGATAACTAAAAAATAATCTACAAATAACTCAGGAATAAACCACGCATTACTTCAAAATTAACAAAACAATGCCCTTAAAATAACCCGGGAATAACTCACGCGGGAATAACAACCCGGGAATAACTCACGCATTACTTCAAAATTAACAAAGCAATACCCTGAAAATAACCCAGGAATAACCTACGAACAACCTGCGCATAACTTATAAATCAGCTACAAATAACTCAGGAATAACCTAAAGATAACTTAAAAATATCCTCAAAATCAGCCAGCAATAACCTAGTAATAACCTACTCATAACTTAAAAATTAACAAAATAATACCTTAAAAATAACCTAGGAATAACCAAAGAATAATCAACTCATAACTTAAAAATAACCTACAAATAACTCAGGAATATCCTACGCATTACTTCAAAATTAACAAAACAATACATTAAAAATAACGTACAAATAACCTACGAATAAACTGACATAACCTAAAAATATCCTAGGAATAACCTATGAATAACCTGCACATAAACCTGCAAATAATTTAAAAATAACCCAGGAAAAACCTACGAATAACCTACGCATAAATTAAAAATCACCTGCAAGTACCTTAAAAATAACTAGGAATAACCTGAGAATAGACTAAAAATAACCCACGAGTTAACTTAAAAATAACCCAAGAATAAACTATGAATAACTTGAAAGATAACCTACAAATAACCTAAAAATAACCCAAGTTTAACCAGAGAATAAGATACGCCTAACTTACAAATAACCTACGAATAATTTAAATATAACACATGACTACGAATAACTTGAAAGATAACCTACAAATAACCTAAAAATAACCCAAGTTTAACCAGAGAATAAGATACGCCTAACTTACAAATAACCTACGAATAATTTAAATATAACACATGAATAACATGGAATAACTGTCAATAAGTACTGCACTTCGGAGTAACTCAAGAATAACCCAATAATAATCAAACTAATAACCTAAAGATAACCTGAGAATAAAACGATGACAATTACCAGGACAAGTTTTCCCCTTCAATGCCCTCCTTCATCCTCTTCGCCTCATTCTTCTTCCTCTGCTTCTTTGACTTCATTGGCTGCTCAACCTCTGTCTTCTCAGCCTCTTCTAATACTGTTCTTGAGCTCTCTTCGGTCTGCGCATACTCTGGATCATCAAACGTCATCGTCTCACGGTTTCGAAGCTATCGAACGAGTGAAATGTGAAACCCTAGCAGAGCGAGCAACAAAACCGTAGGAGAAAAATCACCGGAGAGTATTTTCGAAACGTCTTCCTCGGCAT
>NW_018164576.1:71054-71652 GCF_001263595.1 Phalaenopsis equestris
CGGCATTCTAAAAGGCAAGATACTCGAAGAGACGCGGGTCGGGCCGGGCCGATCTTCAACGAATTTTTTTTTAAATTACGTGGACAAGCGGGTCCCACATTTTCCACGCGGCAAAATTTAATTGGTCAGCGTATCATGCAGACCGTCAAGTCTCCTGACCGAAAAAACGTTCAATATTAAGAGACTCCCTATCCTCCATACTAATTAATGTGCCATAAAACCAGTATTCTCCCACTCTATATAACATATCTCTAAACAAAATCACACAAAACATATAATTTCTAATCAAAATTTTATTTTTGAATATGTGTTTTGCTCTCAAATACCTTAATAACTATAAAGAGCCCCATTAATTGGTTGAAGAGGCATATAAATGCATTTATATTTTTCTAATGCACTCTCTCTTTTGGTTCTTTCATAGCATGATCATTGAACAAGTTACAAAATATTTTGGGGGTATTTACATACATGACACCCAATTCTAATGGTTTTTTTCTTTTTTAAATACCATCATTTTAAGTTTTAAAATGGGAAATACAACTTTGTATGTAGGGGGTGTAAACG
Source organism: Phalaenopsis equestris (assembly GCF_001263595.1). Lineage (NCBI taxonomy): Eukaryota > Viridiplantae > Streptophyta > Magnoliopsida > Asparagales > Orchidaceae > Phalaenopsis > Phalaenopsis equestris. Next base: position 71,619 of record NW_018164576.1, read on the forward strand.
AGCCGCCAACAAAAGAGCCCAAAGCGGCATGCGC
>NW_018164576.1:71862-97396 GCF_001263595.1 Phalaenopsis equestris
TCTTAATCAATATTTTAATTGATTGTAAATCTTTGTAGTCTTGTAGTCAATTAGATTTTTTTTAAATACTATTTGATATATATATATATATACATACTTGATGAGTAGTATTTCGAGCTAAAACGAGCCGAACACGAATGAACACAGCTTAGTTTGTGTTCGGCTCGTTAATTTATCGAACAAAATTAACGAGCCGAACACGAGTTTCTTAACTAGCCGAACATGAGTTGTTTGCAAACAACGAGCCGTTTTGACAGCCCTATTTCAAATCATTATTGTCTTATGTCTTATGGCTAAATGATAAAGCGAATATGATTGTTAATAAAAGAATGAGGGGATTCCTAAAAAAAGTCGAGTTGTGCAGGTTACTTTATATTAGAAAAACAGCTAAGAATTCTTCAATCCGTCTACGTTTCATTTCCTTGCCTTCCGGGAGTTGTCCTCTCTGAGCAGGGTGGTGCAGCGGTGTCCCATCGGGTTTGAGTTACCCGTTTCCTCCCAGTCCCCCCTTCATTCCTTGCACCCTGCCCTAGCCCTTAACCGTTTTAATTGTGTCTTGGTGGGGAAAATTAGGAGGTCGTGACGATCGGGACGGCGATGGAAGCTCTGGCGACCACGTCGTTGCCATCGACCCCGCCGTTTTCAATCCCTGTTTCAAAGCGTTGTGTTTTGGCGGGCACAGTTGTTGGGCGGGGAGCCGCAGTAGAAGCTGCGGCGGCGACACACCCACTCTTGTCGGACTGCCCCTAGTTCTGCCCCGATGTCGCCCAAATATAAGTGGAGTCCATCAATCAGTTAATCGTTCATTTCTCTTTCCTGAGCCGGGGCCGCAGTGCCACTGACTTGCCAGCCGTTAGTCCTGTTGCCTGTAAATATAATGGAAGGCGGAGTTTCAGGATTCTTATGGCGTCATCCTCTTCCCCTTCTCCTATGCCTTGTGGGGAGGGGGAGGGCCCAGAGGAGGAAGCGGGCAAAACTGGAGATGATATGGAGAGGGCACTGGGAATGGATGGTAGCATTCCTAGTAGTTCTGAGGAATTCTTGCGAAGGGTCTCTTCCCGAGCATACGACATGCGCCGCCACCTCTTGCAGACGATTGGTTCGAGCAGCTACGAAGGTTTGGTTGCTTCCTTCAGTGATTTGCTTTTGCTTCTTGATAGATAGAGATGACAAAGAAGAAACTTTTAAAGCTGTTTCCATATATAATATTGATTTGGGGAGTATTTAATTGGTCGTAAATAATTTCATTCACTCAAGTAATGAGCTAAATGTTCAACATGGTTCTCTATTTATATAAATAATATTAAGAGGAAAAAAACAATTATTTAAATTCAATATAATAATATCTAATCCATAAAACTCCAAAATTTAAGCTATGTTAATCCAAAGTGAAAATAACATCTAATAAACTAGTCAAAGTAAAAAAAAAAATGTTCAGAGAAAGTAGACATAGATAAGCTTAAAAAGTTTTGAAAATGGGACAGGCATGCAATTATTTTTTTCTTTTTTTTATTTCTAATAACTAGCCTATGATCACCTAGACTTTTATGGACTACTTGAAGGCTCATATTGCATCAATTTTTCTAATTTTTCCCTCTTACCCTTCTTATGCATTATAGCCTGCTTTTCAACTTCTATCAGGGAAAAATCCTTTTCTAAGCTTGTTTGTTGAGAATACACAGAAAAATTGATTACATTGATTATAATTCCCCTTTTATAATATTGTGCATGGTCTGAGTTAATTGTACATCTTAATCAACATGTTCTAACTCTAGAAATGTCATCATCAACATCCCCATTATTTTATGTGATGTATGTTACACCCCAACCAACCTCTCTTCAAGTCAACCTGAGGTTTAATTGAGGAAAATGTCTCCATCAAATTTAATATTCTCCTACACTCATCTTGAAGTGTACTCATCAGGATTGAGTAGAGAATTATTCTTATCAAATCATCAAATAAACTCTTGCATTTTAAATTCTTAAATATTTATTGATATCAAATGTAAACAAAAAAACATGTATAAATTTTCCTCATACAAAATATGAAGCTGCTAAATACACTTAAATACAAAATCATAGGTACCTCAAAAGTTTTCTCCATTATCAATATTTTTCTATTTGCCTAACTTTTATTCCCAATTCTGCTTAGAATAGGTCAACTCCTTTTCATTTCTTTTGAAACATTCAACTAAAATAAAAAATGAGCTGATTTATTTCAGCAAAGTTGGGAATAAAGATCAAACAATCGAAAAAATTTTATAAGGACGAAAGCTTTGCATATATGATTTTTGATGAACTATATTTAGAAACTTTATATTTTTTTTTAGGATTATTTATGGAAGATTTTGTTTATATTTAATATCAATGAATTTTTTATGATTTAAGATGTATAAATTTATTTAAAATGATTTCACAAAACTAATTTTCTACTCTATTCATATAGTGCGCGTCAACATGAGTGTCGGTAAAAATCGAGTCTAATTGAGTTGTTCTCCTTCATTATCTTATAGGTTGATCCGAGGGGAGGTGGTCAGGGTGTGACAGAAAGTGATTTTAAGGCTAATCTCAATTGATCTCAGAGGCCTCATAGGAATCTATGGTATTTTGCTGCTTGGGTTCTGACATGGTGAGGGGCATATCTGAAAAAAGGAATAAACTCTACTTCATATTATATAATTGTTATGGACCTGTGAGTTAAATTGAAGAATTTGTCCTGCAATGCTAAGCTAGTTGATAGTGGAGTGAATTAGCCTTTGAATACTCTTACAAAGTCAATTTATTGAATGAGTGCAAGAGGTGTCAATCCAACCATTTTTTTGTGTTGTGTCCGCAACTATTTTTCTACTTCACATTCTAATATAAAGTAACCTGCACAACTCTCTTATTAATGTCGTCCAAAATTTTTTTCATCTTCAATAATCAATCTTCAGTAACAATCATATCATTGAATCCCTTAAATGTTATTTGCTTAAATAGGTGAAATATTCTTAGCTGTTGATTAGCCTCAGTGCCAAATTCAAATCTCGACTTGTTGCTTATAGATGACTTTCTAAAGAAATCATTTTATGCACTACCTGAGAGATTAACTTGGCAATATCCTGCAATTTTTTAGGTTGGGACTCTTCATTTGCTCGATTTTGTGTCCCATTTTTACTAGGGTTTTTCAAGTTGCATTTTTGATTCACTAGCTGGTTTGGACGACTAACTATTTAATCTATGTCATTGTCTCAGACACGTTTATTTATAATTGTGCAATTTATTTATTTTATACAATTTATTATAAAATAATTATACCATGCATATATTATTTCTCAATTCTTATGGATCAACTACTCAAATCGAATCGAATTATAGCTTTGTAATAAAAAAATTCAAACATTAATCTCATTTTTATTTTGGTCTAAAAATCCAATTACGCGTCCATTATTGATTGAAATTCTAACCTTGATTTTATGCAATTTTCTGTCACATCCCAGTCAACCCTCTTAAGTCAACTAAATGTGCAACAAAGGAGGACAACTCAAGTAGGACTACTTCTCTACACACTTGATCTTGGAAAGTGCATGTCGGGATGAGTATCGGTGAAAATTGCGTCTAACTTAGTTTTTTTTCTCTGTTACAATTCTAGTTGACTTCGTAGGGTTGACTTGGGTGTGACAATATATCAAATATATTTATAATCTATCATTGTTAAGTATCACTTCATTTTCTACATATTGGCTCATAATCATCCGTTAAACTTGAATATCATGTATTTCATCATTGTTATGTTAATTCTAAACTTCCTTCTTTTTTCAAGTTTTCTCAATGTTCAAATATTTCACTCCAGAAGCTGTCTTACTCATCAACATAGTGGCATATTGATCATGGCATATTGACCATGAGATCGAATGACTTGATGAGAACGCACATGGAGTAAAAATTTTATAAGGAATTCCTTGAGTTTTGCATTGTTGTCGAGAAGATTTCTGAGAAGTATGCTCTCGATAAGGATCTATTGAAAGCAAAGAAGAATTGGCATGGTTGAGTGAAACTTAATAGATCTCAGGAAGAAACTATCCGAAGAAACAATAGACTATGGTCAATAAAATTGTTGCTAAGCAGTTACAATGCTAACAACCCTTCAACCTTGACGCTGAATTTAATTAATAATTCTTGCATTTGCGTGCAACCAACATTCTGTTACGCATATGCAAGAACCGGTCCTCCCTAGACTGGCCGAAGGTAACGTAACCATCCTACAGACGGGCTGGTCTTGGTGACAAGAAGGAGCAGGGCGAATGGGGGGGGCCGCAGAGGGAGGAAAGGGAAGAGTGGGGTCCACTAGGGCCATAATCACTTATGCAAGGAGGAGAAATTTAGGGAGTTTGGAGGAAAAATAGGAAGGAAAGTATTTGAAATGCTGAGAGAGGATTCTATTAAAGGGAGAACTTAGGGTTTGTTTTCTTTATGCATGTTTTTGTGTTGTTGTTTTCTTTTCTTCTTGTGGTGTTTCTAGCGACTTCTAAAGTGTGGGAGAGCCAATATACCTTTTGAAAGTAGATCAACCATGTATCTTGTTTGTTTTCCTTTGATTGTTGTAAAACCAGTCCTTGTTTGTGTTTCTTTCATCTATTTGTCGCCGTTTCGTGTGGTTTGTTTGCTGATTTTGGCTTTAAACGTATCAAATTGGTATCAGAGCATAGATCTTGATGGGATGATAGCAAACAAAGTTCATGTGCTAGAAGGAGAGCTAGAGCAAATCCGATTGGGAATGGAAAAAAGGTTCTCGACCATGGAGGACACATTTTATGTTATTGAAAATCGAATGAATGATGGATTTGAAGGTGTAGGAGAAATGTGGGAGATGATTAAAAAACTCATGGAGATGCAATCCAAGGTCATGTCGACCGCTCCAGTTACAAACCATAACCAAAAGTTGAACAGGGAATTATTGGCCAGGTCAAAAGAGGAGATTGAGCAAGAAAACAACGAAGAAGACATCATCTACCTACAAGAGCATCCTCCTAGTACTTCGAGGGTAGGGGGAGTGGAGACTTCCGATGGAGGGATGGTTGAAAATTGGAGAAGGGATGGAAGAAGGGACACAAAAGAGTATGATGGAGGAAGGAGGGAATCAGGGGGAATTTCCGGAAGGAGAGGAAGTTGGGTTGAAGATGCAATGGTCAGAAAACTAAAGATGTCGATCTTTGAAGGGGAGGATGCACGTGGATGGGTGTATCAGGTGGAGCGATACTTTAAAAATCGACGGGTTGACTGAGGAAGAAAAGCTCATGGCAGCGAGATTATGCTTGGAGGGGAAGGCTTTAGCGTGGTTCTCAGTGGATGGACGCAATTTATCCGGGAGACAAGGTATCCGATGCACATGGGAGGAGTTTAAGGATTGCTTATTAGAACTTTTTCAGGCCATTCGGTGAGGTGACCAATAAAAATAATTCTATCCTCTGACTCAGGAGGGGATAGTTATGGAATACCGAGAGAAGTTCAAGCTCTTATCAGGGAGGTTGAGGGAGATTTTTGCCACAGGACTGGAATGGCACTTCTTGAATGGTCTAAAGCCCTACATATGAGTAGCCATCTGCCCCTTGAGACCGAGTGGATTGAGGGAAATGATGGAGCTTTCTCTAATGATGGAGGATAAGAAACAAGTAAAGAAGACCGACAAAAGGGGCAACACTGGGGGATTCTACAAGAGCACCGTAACAGCCATGACACCGAGGACCCGGACAGTGTCATTTCAGAAAGAGACATCGAAGGAGAAGAGTACAGAACCCTGACCTGGGGGTAATTTCAAGCGTCTTACAGATGCAGAAGTGCAGGACAAAAGAGCCAAAGGATTGTGTTACCTTTGTGACATGAAATACGCCCCAGGTCACCGTTGCAAGGTGCGTGCCCTTCAGATTCTTTTAGTTCATGAGGAGGATACCGAGAGTGAGGAGTCAGAAGAAGAAGTAGCGGAGGTGGAGCATCTGCATTTGGATTCGGTGGAGGTATCTCTCAATTCAATGGTGTGATTTGCCCCGAATCACACCATGAAGGTGAGGGGATTGATCGGGGAACAACTTATTGTGATGTTGGTGGATAGTAGAGCCACACATAACTTTATCCCAAATCAGGTTGTGGAGAAGCTAGGGTTGAAGTTGGTGACTACAGGGAGCTTTGGCGCTATGATGGGGACAATGAAGGTGGAGGGAAGTATGGAAATTTGCAAGGGGTTGGTTCTGACATTACATGACCTACAGGGGTGGAAGACTTCATTTAGATTTGGGCAGCACAGATGTGATTTTGTGGTTGAAGTGGTTGCGAACATTCAGAGAGATGAAGGTGGATTGGAAGTCCTTGATGATGGAGTTCCAAGTGGAGGGTAGGTAGGTGGTGCTGAGAGGATATGCTAGCTTGTGCAAAACCATGGTATTGCTCAAAACCATAGCCGAGTCAATCCAGGGAACAAGACTAGGTTACTTGGTGGAGTTGCAGAGTATTGAGGAGGTTCAAGATTCAGAGTTGGCAGAGTTTCCGAAAGGGTCCATCAACTCCTACAACAATTTACTGATGTATTCTAGCAGCCAAGTAGGTTACCTATTTGGAGGGAGCACGAGCACGCTATTGTTCCTCCCATCAGCATCAGACCATACAGGTATCCCTAGATTCAGAAGGATGAGATAATGTTGATCTGACTGATGCTCGAGGCTGAGACTATTAGGCCTAGTGTGAGACTTTTTTTCAGTCCTACCGGGCTCTAAACAAGGAAACAGTGTTGGACAAGTTTTCTATTATTGTGATTGATCAGTTACTGCATGAGCTTTATGGGATAGTCATTTTCTCAAAAATTGATCTTAAGTCAATGTACCATCAGATTATAATGAATCTGGCGGCATTCAAAACACATGAATGGCATTATGAGTTCTTAGTGATGTTGTTTGGCCTCACCAATGCCCCAACGACATTTGAATCCCTCAGGAATAGGGTTTTTCAACATTACCTCCGGAAATTTATCTTACTTTTCTTTGATATTCTAATCTACAGTCGTACAGAGACATAGCTTGTGGGGACACCTGAGGACAATCCTATAGACGTTGAGGGAGCACCAGTTATATGTGAACTTGAAGAAATGTTCTTTTGCCTAATTTCAGGTGGAGTACTTAGGATATGAGGTGACCAGAACGGAGGTAACAATGAATCAGTCCAAAATTGAGGCTATGGTTGAATGACCTACACAAATGAATCTGAAAGTTGAGAGAATTTTTGGGGCTCACAGGCTAGTATTGGAAGTTTGTGAGAGAATATAACATGATAGTGGTGAGAGAATATAACATGATAGTGTGGCCATTAATGGAGGAGTTCAAGAAAGATAATTTCAATTGGGAAGCAGTAACACGGGCATTTGAACATCTAAAGAGGGCCATGACTAGCGTTCTGATATTAGCACTTCTAAATTTCAGTAAACCATTTGTAGTGGAGACAGGTGTCGGGGTATGGATTAGGAGCAGTGCTTATGTAGGATCAACAGCTAATTGCCTACTTCAGCCATGTTTTTATGGCAGAACAAAGTTAAAGTCAGTATATGAACGATAATTAATGACAATTGTCTTGACTATTCATATGTGGCGGCCCAATCTGTTGGGATGACATTTTTTGTCAAGATGGATCATAGAAGCTTAAAGTATCTGCTAAAACAACATATGGTGACTGAGGATGGCTATCTAAGCTACTGGGATATGATTTCTAGATTTAGAACAGATCAAGATTAAAGAACAAGGCAGCTGACGCACTATTGAGAAAGGTGGAGGAGCCCTAATTGATTGCCTTATCGGTTCTCTTGGTTCTAGATTGGGAAGCCTTGAGACAGGAAAGTGAAAGGGATGAGGAGCTGAGGAAGAAAAGGGTTGAGTTACTACAGGATACGAAAAGTCATACAGGATATTCATTGAGGGAACAACAGTTGCTCCACCAGGGGCAATTCGTGCTACCCAAGTTGTTAGAGTATATTTCTAGATTATTGCAAATGTTTCATGGCAGTGCGATCGAGGGACATTTAGGGGTGCAGAAGACCCACAGTCGTCTCAGAACTTTATTGGGTGGGGATGTGCAGAGACGTTAAGGATGATATGGTGGCAAAATGCGACGCATGTCAGCAACACAAGTATTTGATCATGACGCTAGGAAGATTACTACAACCATTAGCATTACTGAGGAAAGTTTGGGAAGAAGTGATGATGTATTTTATGGAGGGATTGCCACGATCGGAAAGTTTCATGGTGATCATGGTGGTCGTGGATCGCTTGAGTAAGTATGCACATTTCATTCCCTTAAAAAATCCCTACCCGATGGGCTCAGGCACGCACATGTTGGGAAGTGGTCTGTTTGCACGGGATATCATAATCGATTGTTTCAGATAGGGACAATACGTTCCTCAGTTACTTTTGGAAAGAGCTATTTAGGTTGCCAGGAACAGTTCTCAAGAGGAGCATTGCATATCATTTCTAAACCAATAGACAAACGGAGGTGGTCAACAGGAGTGTGGAGACATACCTGTGTTGTTTTGTATTTGATATGCTGAAGTTATGGGCTGAGCGGATTGCATGGGCCGAATATTGGTATAACATGTCGTACCACACCGCATCACAGACCACTCCTTTCAAGATATTATATGAGTGTGATTCATCTCACTTGATACATTATGGGCATAGCACCACACCAGTATCTAGCATTGATCAGTACTTGCAGGAGAGGGAGAGAGTACTAGCAGAGCCAAGGGGCATTTACTGAAAGCTCAACAAATCATGAAGAGGAAAGTGGATGAACACAGGACAGAGGTGCAATTTGAACCAGGGGATATGGTCTACTTGAAGTTGAGGTCCTACCAGCATAAGACATTGGCCAGAAGGATGAGCGACAAACTTTCACCATGATACTATTGACTATATGAGGTGATGACGTGCATTGTGTAAGTGTCTATCATTTGAGATTACCACCATCATCCGCACTACACTCAGTCATGCATATATCACAACTGAGACATGCGATTTGAGATTTTACACCCTCACCTACACTACCGTCAACGCTGACAGAAGGCCTGGAGGTGATTTTGGAGTGAACGGGGGGAGCCGAGGAAGAAGGAAAGGGAAGAGTGGGGTCCACTAGGGCCATAATCACCAATGCAAGGAGAAGAAATTAAAAGAGTTAGGAGGGAAAGTTTTTGAAATGCTGGGGGGGATTCTATTAGGGGGAGAATATAGGGTTTGCTTTTTTTTATGCATGTTTTTCTGTGCTCCTAGCGATGTCTAGGGTGTGGGAGACTCGATCTACCTCTTGAAAGTAGATCAACCATGTATCTTGATTGTTTTCCTTTGATTGTTATAAGAGCAGCCCTTATTTGTTTTTCTTTCACTTATTTGTTGTCGTTTCGTGTGGTTTGTTTGTTGGTTTTGATGCAGAGGCGTATCACATTTCTATCTTTTATAAAGGAATGTTATAAGATTTTGTTCCATGAAGAAGATATATCATTGATTCTATAAGCTTGGAATAAAAAATTTCAAAGAAGAATTTTTAGAGAGACTATAGTGTCAAAGAATAACCGAGTGATTTGAGATCAAGGGTTCTGTATCTGTGTTTTTGCATAGTTTTTTTGTTAATGAATTTTAGTTTCTTGCTAAAAAAATAAGAGTCCAGATTAATCTCTTTAGTCTTGCGTTAGATTGATTATAGTGTCTTATCAGCGTTTTTTGGATAAGTTTTGGCATCAGTGCACTATATTTGAAAAAATCGTGGTGCATGATGCTATGACAAATGGCTATCTGAAGATCATAGAATCATTCTTGTGCTAGATTCTTCAGTAAGAAGATAAGTGAAAGTTGATATGTCAACATCACTAGGAGAAAATTTTGGTGATTTGGTCACCCAACACGCTCTCTTTCAACATCACCTGCTTATGATAATAGAGATGGTAAGTGAGCAAATATTGATGATGATAACCTACCCAGGGAAAATCTGATCACAGAGAAATATATTTTAATCATAAAAGCGAGATCCAAGAAAGGTTCTTACAAGCAAAGGAAGTAACTTAGAAGAAGCTAAGCATCTTGAGCTTCTTTTTTGAGGATGATAACAATATTTCAAGGTTTAAGCGAAAATTAATATTAGGGTTTAAATTGATATTCAATTTTTCGTTTATGATTTTAATGATTTTCAACCTGTATGCATATTCTTCCCTGTAGAGATTTTGTTCTCTCATCTTAATACTCACCGAGCGTGCATTACCTTTTTGGAATGCTCGCCTTTGACATGTGCATCAAAATATAGCCTATAGGAAATTTGAGAAGTTGCTTTCATCAAGATATTTTAATGATGGGGTAAGAAGAATATAGGTGGGTGAAATGGTTGTAAAAGGTCTAATAGTGCAAGATAGAAGCCCTGATGATTGGTGTGTTATTGGAAGACATCTTTGTGGTGATGAAGTACATGCATGACCACATTATGGCATTTCCAGTAAAGTTTACCTATTCTTCGTTAGAGAGCTTAGTCATGCAAGCATGTTTATCATAGCTATTCAAATACATTATAAATTTTTATTCATAAGAAAGTAAGAGAACAAAAGTTGCTGAGAAGGAAAATTATTGACATTGAAAGAACTCTGACATAGGTAATTATGCAACGGCCTCCTCTTCTAAAAAAAACATTTATTTTGATCATTGTTAAATCTCAGGAACATGATGGAGCAAGATGTTGGAAACATCATCTGAAGCTCTTGCTAGAGGCATTCAAGAAGAGTATAAGGGGGAGATTGTTTTGGCGTCCTGTTCAATTCAACACTTAACATAGAAAATTAATAGTTTTCTTTGGCTTTATGCACATTTGGTTTAATTTGGGACAATTTAATAGTTTTTTTTAATAGTTTTCAAACTTCTATACTATTATTTTTTCATCCATCTTGTCTACAATCTTCTTTTTCTACTTGAGGCTCTTAATCGCCATACAATAAATCTAATCTTATTTTTGGACTTGCAGCTAATGCTCACTCTCACCGAAGGTAATACTTGCAAGCGAATACCTAACTAATGCTTCCCTACATTTCATCACTATCCAGTTAAACTATGGAATTTGCTTTAGCTGATTATTAGAATGGCTTCATCTGCTTGTCTTGATTCTAGTTTAGAGTATAACCATTAATGATGTATCCCACCGTCTTCTATTTATCAACACAATTAACCTTAATCGTACCAAATGCCAAATTAAGATTCATTTATTTCAAAAAAAAAAAAAAAGATTCTAGCATAGGTTTTATGATCTTCTATTAAATTGATATAAATTCTCAATTTTTCTCATTAGGATTGGGGCTGACTGACAAATTTTGGATTGTTCGTTCTTCAGATGTATAATGGAGTTTCTTGAGCAATAAATTAAGTACTGGCTGCTTGAATTTTTGCCATGCTCATATTGGATTGTTAGTAAATAAACCTTAAGACTTTATTTGGCATCATCTCATGTTTTCCCCTATCATGCCTCCCTATGGAGAGACAAGAGTTAGAGAGAAAGAAGAAGGACGCAACTAGAAACAGAAGCAAGAGTAAGAAAGTAATTCCCGGAGAAAATACATGAAAAAGAAAAAAAAAAACCCTTTTTTATATTTTATGAGCAATCTGTTGAAATTACAACCCATAGCCTTTTATATGTAACAGTAGTAGTTACAATGTCATGAACAACCTAATTTGATAACAAAATGATTATGAGGGCATTGCCATAAACACGACATCAAATAATAATGATTATACTAATTGATACCAGAGTTAACCTACACCACAATATAAAAAAACAAATTTATTACCTAAAACAGATAGGTGGTTACGATCAACACACTTGAAAGGGACAATACAACAGCACGACACCGATAATTCTAAATTGCAACAAACACGACACAAATAATCAAACTAGGGTAGGATCTCAAGGTGATGGGGGTGATCTACGGGGCTTGGAAGGTGGCGGTAAGGTGGGAACGCGAAACAAGTGAGCGGATATGACAACGGAATAATGGATCCTTGCTATTATGGGCTGCAGCAAAGTGGATTTTGGGTTCCCAGGGGTTGGATCATGGATGTGTGGCAGGGAGGCAGTGCAAGAGGGCTGGGACAGCGATTAGGTGGCAGGGACGTGGCCCGAGGTGACTGGGACAGCAGCTAGTGGGAAGGGGAGAGGATTTATGGTGGTTGGAATAACGATGACAGCAAGTGGGAAAGCTGGATTTGCAGGAAATGTGGGTTGGAATGTGGAAACTGCAGGAAAAGTAGTGTCGGCAATTGTTCCGTCGGCTACAGCAGAAAACGGTGGCGGGGAGTGGTGTGGGGCTGATGCGGAAGGGGAATAGGAAGATAAACACCATCTTGGGAGAGGGATACAGCTGGATCACCACTCAAACCCTCGGATACATCCCTCAAAGGTAGAAAAAGGATGTCGGTGGCCGACCTAAAAAAAACACATGAAAAACTGACTTCCAAAACCTATTACAACGCATAGGAAATGACTAAAAATGAATGAAGGATCATAGAAAAGAAATTATAAGAAAAGAAACATGATTATTTCAGTGCATCTCCCACGATAACTATGCCCGATGTACTGCAGCAACCACCGTATTGCGGTAATTTATTATGGTGAGCTCCCGCGTCACTGACAAGCAAGTGACTATTGGTTGAGGATTGAATTAGTTGACTTGCATTGCATTGGTGGGGCCATAGGTATTCCACATGAGGGTGAGCAAAATACCACCTGGCCACATGTAGATCAGTCAGGGAACCTACAGCATGTGCCCCACCATATGCATGTCTTTGCCCTGAACATAGCTTTTGAATAGATATTGGAATTGTACACCTCAATCAAGAAGTTTAGAACTGTAGAATATTTCAAATATTTTTCATAAAGCAGTGCTCAATTTTCAAATTTTAGAAACCGTGTTGGGAGCATTGCATGGCATTTGTTATCAGTTGAAACATATATGCGGCATTTTAAGTTATTAGCAGTCATGGATCTACGGACCTATGTTTATTGAAGTATGTAATGGAGTTGCAAGCTTGTGTGGTTTATAGGAAACCTATATGACATCTCCTTTTATTCCAGTATTGGACCACAATCCTTGGAGAGAAGACTCTAAGCCCGTTTTTGTGCTGACTCAAGGGAACAATCAACTGTGCACAATGAAAACACGTCAGAGTCGCAGGTTTGGTTGGAATTGCATTATTTTTTTCTTTTAAAGTTAATAATAAGTAATCTTGATTGTTCATATTTTGCAGTGAAGTTGAAAGGGAACTTGGGCTGCTGTTTACTACAAGGACAAAATGTGATAAAAAAGTTGATATAACCAAGCATGTAAAATCTGGCACCAAGTTTAATATGCTTGTTGAAGATATTCGGGAGGGAGTGCTTGTAAGCTATTGTCCTTTCTAATATTTTGTTAAAATAAGCTTGTTTAGTTATCTGTTTAATGCTATCAAGTATTCAGTGGCTTCTTCCCTTTCATCGAAGTGGTTGAAATTTTTTCTAATATTATGTTAAAATAATCTCTTTTAGCTATCTATTTAATGCTATCATGTAATCAGTAGCTTCTTCCCTTTCATGGAATGTGATGAAGATCAAATATTGTAGTTTAACGAACACTAAAAAGATGCTATAAGCTTCGAACAATAACCATAAACAGTGACATCTTACATTCATTGTGAATATTAAAACTTTGACTAATAACTAGTTAGTGACTTAATCTAATTTTCAATGTCACTTGATCTATCAACATCGCATGAATGTGCTTCCAATGAATAAGAGACTCTTTATGGATCGAGTGACAGGAACAGAAGAAAGAGACAGGAGCTTCGGTGTCCTGTGCGGTGATCGGTCCTTCTATGCTATGATCCCGTAGTGTGCAAGCAGGGATCGGCGGGCCTTTTGCGTGCGATCAGCTTAAATGATATTTTATGCGCTGCGATCCCATCGCTGATTTCCACGCTGGCCAACTGCGATCGTTGTTTCCCTCGCTGGCCAGTTGCGATACCATTATTGCTTCACTCGCTGGCCCTAGGCGCGATGGTATCCCAAAAAAATGCAGTCACAAAGTGGAGTATTTGGTAGCTGAGAAGGCATCGAAAGAATTGCGGCTAGGGTAGAGAAGTCTTCGCATGTTGTTGTAGTTTGAATAGGGAGAAGGTCGAGCGACAGAGAATTTGGGTGTAGGGATCGGTGAAGTGGCTTCAGCTGAGTGGATTTGCGGGGAAGAGTAGAGTGTGGCTCGATCTGCTTTTATGGACTGGAGAGGCAAACGATTGGAAATATCACAAGGAAGGAGCGATCGGTTGGGCTCGATTTCAGCGTGCTAATAGGGAGGAGAGGTGAGGCTTCATGCGGACTATGGCAAAGTGGATTGCACAAACTTGTGGGAAGGAAGGTGCGTGTGATCCATGTGATATCAACTTGTTTCTTGTGATTGAAATATCTGGAGATGGAGATTGTGTTGGAGGTAAGGCATTGGAACTTATGGGGAAGATGGATCCCAGAATTCTAAAGGTCTTGGTCGGGCTCATACAGATCGTTAATGCCTCGACAGGAATCGCGACTTCAACACATGCTTCGACCCAAGAGGAGAGTCACATTAAGCTACACTCTGAGCCAAGTGATTTTTCGGGTGCATTATTAGCATTGATTGTTGCGAGCTCAGGTACATTAGGCATCCAAGGGGAGACTCACAAGTTCTATAACTGTGGTAAAGTTGTCCATCTGAGCAATGCCTATTCTAAGCCACCTAATGAGAGAGAGACAGGAAGGCGTAGACAAGGTGGAGGTCATGGTCGTGGGGGTTGGAAAGGTGAAAGAAGGGGCTACTGGGCAGATCTGATGGTGGCAGAGGACAAGGGAGAGACAGTTGTGATATTTACTAGTGAGGAGAGTGTCTGGAGCTATTGAAGAGAAAGCAAAAACAACAGCATATGGAGTTAAAGATGTTTCAAATCCATTGACATCAGGGTAACATTACCACTTATGCTCGCTTCAAAAAAGGTACCGGTGACATACTTGCCTCTATTTCCATCTAGGGTTGTCAAAAAAACTCATTGTTTGCGAACAGTTCGTGTTCGGTTCGTCATTGAGTTTGTGTTCGATTCGTTCGATAAGTAGACGAGACTAACATGAACAAACTTTTTTCGTTTGGTTAGTTAAATGAACCAAACACGAACAGTGATGCGTTCGTTTGTATTCGAATCTTTACTGTTTGAAATATAAAATAATTAAAAATTTATGATATTTTAACAAATATATTTAATAAATTATAATATATAATAAAATAATAATAATAATATATTAATATGCTATATTAGTAATATACTAATATAGATATTATATATTTATATAATATAAGTTATATAATTAATATATCACGAACAATTTCAAACACGAACTTATTTCAAACAAACTAAATTTCAAACGAACTGAACACGAACACAAGCTCTATTCGTTCGTGTTTGGTTCGTTTACACCCCTATTTCCATCACAGGATCATCAAAATAGATCATAGATTTTGGTGTTCCCTCATCATGTGACAGGTATTGCTAGAGAGTTATTTTTATATACTCTTCTAGCAGTACCAGAGAGTATACAGACTGCTCACAACTCAACTTGTAATTGGTAAGGGTCATTGAGATGTACCGATCATGTAACTTTGTTCAATGTTTCGAATGTTTATTCTTTTCCAGTAAACTTCTTATCCATTAGTGCTATTATTCTCCAATTAAAATGCTTTGGTTCTTTTTATATTACTCAAGTGATCTTCTTAGAAAAGGGACGGGTTGGACACTTAGGTTGGAACGTTGCATATCAGACTCCGGTACTTGGACTGGGAGAGGATGGACTCAACTTTGACATTTATGGTGGAAATTGTGGATGTGTAGGAGAATCGAGGAGGAACGTTGAGGACGTGTTACTGCTACATCACAGACGTGTGAGACATTCTAATCTTAGTTTAATGAGTCAGTAGTATCAATCTATGTTTGAAATGAAAAATAAGGAGAAACTTGTGTATGATGCTTGTTAGTTTGACAAGCTCATTAGAAGCTCTTATGTCAATTCTAGGAAAAGGAGCTTTGGTGTGTTTTATTTTATACATTCTGATGTATGGGGACTTTGTCCTATTAATTCTATGAATGAATATAATTATTTTGTTACGTTGTTTTTTCTCGTGTTACCTGGATATGCTAGATGAAATAGAATAGTGAGGTGGTTGTTTTTTTTTTAAAGGTTTTCATAAGACAATTCAAACTCAATATGGTGCAGTTGTGAAAGCAGTGAGATCTGATAATGAGACAAAATATATTAACAAAGCGTTTCAGGACTACCTGTCAGCTCAAGGGATACAACATCAAACCACATGCTCATATGCATCAGCACAGAATAGAGTAGCAGAGAGGAAGAACCGACATCTTCTAGAGGTGACAATGAGTATGATGATGATAATGAATGCCCCACAACACTTATGGGGGCAAGCAGGGTTGATAGCTGCTCAATTGATTAACAGGATGTCCTTAAGGGTACTGGAGTGGAAGTTTTCTTGTTAGATGTTGAAAGGAGACAATAGTAAGACCCTTCTATTGAAGATATTTGGATGTGTATGTTTTTTAAAAGACAACAAGTCGTCTATAGGGAAGTTAAACCCTAGAGCTGTGAAATATGTGTTTGTGGGTTATTCTGCTACTCAGAAGGGTATTGTTGGAGCTCAATTGAGAAGAGACTCTTTGTGAGTATGGATGTCATTTAGAAAGTTAGAGTCATACCATACTCTGGAGATGAATTCACTCTTCGGTGACGCAACAGTCACTAGAGATATAAAGCAGGAGAGAGTGAGTAATAGTTTTGATGGAGTGATGCGAGTGTGAACAATGCCTTGTCCCGTGATGTGAGATGAATCAATTGAGAAGATGGAAATTGAGGAGATTGACCCAGACGTGGTGGGATTCAGGTTGAAGGTGAGTTAAGAGTGTATACACGGAGGAAGAAGCAAACTGAGGAAACAGAGTCTGCAGTGCCAACAAGCCCCTTGTCCCGGTTTCCCCAACTCTTGAGACACCTATACCATCCACCTTTGATTCAAAACTCTCAGGTGCTATTGTTACTCATTCGACCACTCCTACTCTCCCAACATTAAGGAGGAACTCCTGCAAAAATACGGGACATCCTCTTGATCGTTTTAGGTGGGAACTTGACATTGTGAATTTTATTTCTTATTCTAACATCTCACCTTTACATGGAGCATTCATTGTACCATCGGACTCTGTCTCTATACCCAAGTATTGACAGGTTGCTAAAGAGAATCTCAAGTGGAAAGCAGTGATGCATGAAGAGCTTGGAGCTTTTGATAAAAACTGAATATGGGAGATTGTACCGCTATCAATAGGGAAGAAGAAAGTTGGATACAAGTTGATCTTCACGGTAAAACAAACTCTAGAAGGGAAGGTGGAGAGGTTCAAAGCGCAAATAATGGCAAAAGGGTACAGTTAGACGAATGACATTGAATACGATGAAACATTTGCACCATTAACAAAGATGAGCACGGTGAGGATGTTTCTCTTGTGGATATTGGATGGGGACTCTACCAACTAGATGTGAAGAATGTTTTTTTTTTAATGGGGAGCTACTAAAGGAGGTATATGTGGAGTTAGCACCAGGATTCAGTACTTCCCTGATAGTGGTAGGGTATGTAGGCTCAAGAAGTCACTGTATGGTTTGAAGCAACCTCCTCAAGTTTGGTTTGACAAATTTAGAATGACGATGTTTGACATGGAATATCAGCAAATCAATGCAGCTCACACAGTATTCTTTCGGCAAAATGAAGGTCACGCTACTATACTTGTTGTTTATGTGGATGATATAATTATCACTGATGATGATGAGGTAGAGATTGTCTAATTGATAGGAAGATTGAGGAAACAATTTGAGATAAAGGATTTTGGACAACTAAGATACTTTCTTGGGAATGAAGTCGCCCATGGACCTAAGGGGATGAATTTATCTCAGAGAAAGTATGTACTGAATTTTCTCTCGGAGGACAGCTTTGCAGGAGTGCAAACCTGCAATCTCTCCTATTGATTAGAAGATCAAGCACAGTATATAGGCAGGTGAATCAGTTGATCGTGAGAGGTACCAGAGGCTGGTGGGCTGTCTGATCTATCTATGCCACACTCGACCCGATATTTCTTTTGTAGTAAGTGTAGTGAGCCGTTACACGGATGATCCTAGGGAAGATTCATATAGATGTAGTGTATCAAATTTTGAGGTATCTAAAGAGTACACCAGGAAAAAGGTTGATATTTAGGAAGAATGACATGTAGATATTGAGGATTTTTGTGATTATGACTATGCAAGTTGTGTGATGACAAACGATTCATATCAGAATACTGCATGTTTGTCGGTGACAAATTGGTCTCGTGGAAGAGCAAGAAACAGTCAGTTGTGGCAAGATCAACAACAAAGGCAAAATATAGGGGCATGGCATTAGGATTTGCGGAGATGATGTAGCTGAGAGCCTTGTTGGTAAAGCTCAAGGCGGACCAAGGAGCTCAAATGAAGTTGTGGTGCGACAACAAGTCGTCGATTAGCATCACCAATAACCCGGTGCAACATGATAGAACATGTGGAGATTGATAGGTTCTTCATCAAGGAAAAGCTGAATAACAAACTATTGAAGCCAAGTCATGTAGCCACTAGAGAGTGAGTGGCTGACTGTCTCACCAAAGGACTTAGTTCATTAGATTTGTCTAGGTTATGTAACAAGATGGGTTTAGTAGATATCTTTTGCCCATCTTGAGGGAGAGTGTTGAGATTTGTTTTTAAAATAGATTAAGTCTAGGGTTTTATTTGTAAATGTGAAAAAAAGCTCTATATAAGTCTGTCATCCATGAAATGAAGGTTGTTTTTTGGAACAATTATTTCTATTAGTTCCAACACTTGAAGGCGTTATCAATTACCGTACATATGTTTATATTTATTAGTTTTAATGGCATTTTATTAAATAAAATCCTAACAATTTAATTTAGATATAATATTTCCTGGCTAATCCTTATGTCAACTTATGCCCCTAATTTTAAAGTAGTTGCATGCTTCTTCATAATCCTGTAGATTTAACCAGGCCTTTTATTTAGATATAATAAAGTCCTCACTTTTTTCGAGATCCTTTGTATTGCCTAATCAAATCCTAATACTTAATGTCTTGTGCTTTACTAGGTTTCCTAGGCATGTCTATCTAAAAACATCTGTTAAGCGCTCTTCCACATAAGCATGTAGATGTTGGTATATCTCAAGTGATGCACCAACATCTGCACGTTTCCCCCATTTGACATCATCAATATTCACCAACATTTGTAGTTCGGTTTTGACGCATCAAAAAATTGACAGTTAGTTTAAGTTACTTATATTGACAAGATCCTCTTTTTAATGAAGTTCTTATGTGAACTTAACATGTAATGATGAAAAGAATTAGAAACAACATGTTTGATCTATTCTCACCCTATTTAATTAAATTAAGCCTGCACGCTCCATTTGATATGATACAAAATATTAAATAAAAGATAGATACTAGTTGAACATGATATACATAAGGAAGCTTTATATCTATCTCCAATATCAAACATATTGCTACAAATCCTATTTACAAAAACAATATAAATATCACATTTTACATGAGAGATTTAAATTATAAAAGCATATAAGTTTATCAAGCACAACTGGTTTTAAAATTTGCATACCAATTATTAATTTATGGCCATCACTTTTTAGCTATCCAAATCAGTATACCAAATGTTAGATAAACAAAATAACATACTTATCTGTTGTGGAACTCAAATGTAAGAATATCAGTCGTTAAAATATATGACAGTTACGATATCAATTATTGAATTTTATAGCTTGCCTATATTATTCAAACTTTAAGAAATGAAATGTAAATTATTTTTAAATTATCATATCAAATTTATTAATAACAAATGTAAATTGTTTGTCTTCAAATCAAATTCTTGCCATCAATTAGCAAATTTAAGATTATTAAACATTTGAAACAAGTTATATGAAATACCAAATGTTTATTGAAAAATAAAATTTTATGGGGATAAATATTATCGACTTGCATAAGTTATTGAGATTAATCAAATAAATGTTTGTAATCATGCAAAACAAATTCATGAAGCTTAATTTAATATTTTTACTAATTTACTTCATGTGGGCTAATTTATGAATCCAATATTTTCTAATTAATCTAAGGCATACTAAATGATCATAGATCATCTAAAGTAAAATGAGTTTAAAATTAATTCTGTGAAGTTATGGCCGCATGGCATAATGATCTTTGAAAACTGTTTTAATCACAAATTATTGGAGAAGACTCATAAGGTCAAATATATAACAATATTTACACCAGTTGTGTGAATCACTTGGTCCTCAGAACTAGTAACTAATCTTGATTATTGTTATTAAATATAAAGATGGTGCTGATAAGTTTTGATAACCTAAATATACGATATTTAAAGAATTTAATTTTTGAATGTGTAGGGCTGCAAATGAACCAAAATGCTTAAAAACTGGTTTGAACCTCGATTAATAAATGAACAATTTCATGTCATTGCCTCGCGTATAAATAAATTTTGAGTTTCACCCATGTATTGTAACCAATGCAATATGGTTGTCTATCTAAGGTACTTTCAACATTCTAAATGGGTCGACGCAATCCATCTTGCAAAAGGGGCGATGATTTAGTGATTTTGATCACAATCAAACTATTGTGAACTCTATTTGTGCAATGTTGTGTCCATTGTTTGCCTTTTTTGCTGTATTTGATTGAATCATCCGCATAGGTCATTTTATTTGTAATTTTGACATTTGGGACATATCAAAGCAGGCACTTTGAGAATAGGCAATGGTTTAATGATTTTTTAGTAAGATTTTTTGCCTTTTTCCTCACAAAGCGTGCTAAATAAGATGGATGTTAGATGTTATTCTTAGGTAATTTCAATATTTCGAATGTGGCAACAAAGTCTATTTACAAAACAAGCAATGTGCAAACGATTTTGGATGTGTTTGACGCCCAATATCTAAGTAGTGCGGCATCGCATTTGTTATCTGTTACTTAAATTGTGCTTTATCTATTTAATGGTGGTGACTTTTTTCATTTATTTCTATACTTTGGATGCGTCAATGTAGTCTGTTTCGCAAAATACGGGACATTTAATGGATTTGATTACAATCAATGCATCTCAAATCCATATCATGTGACACAACATCCATTATATGTCTTAACGTCGCATTTAGTTGTCTGTGGGGAGGCATGAGCATTCACAATAGAGAAAATGAATATATCAAATGGGTAGGTAAATCAGTGCTGGAGAATTAGGTAGGAGTAGACTCATCCTTAATATTGATATAATCTGTTCAAAATGCTTTGTTAAGAATGTGCTTATCATTTCAAGCATCAATCAACAAGAATGAATTATAAAAATGAGAATTCATAAAGTCAGCATCAAATAAATGGAATACGGTTAATGCTAATGATGATAAATCCACTCGCCTTAACATGGGAAAAAACTGCTATCAGGGAATGAAAACTTAAGATGCGACTTTCTTTGGAAGTCTGTTTTTTCTGCATGTTTATCATGTTACTTTGATGTATAGTACAATTGATGAACAACGAATCTTAGTATCTATGTATTATGTTCTTATTGGGTGCCGAAGATTCTGTTAAGCAATATGTTGAAGCATCTCTTCAATGTTTCCAATGAAAAAAAAAATACCTTGCCATCTTTATTGCAGGAGAATTGAACCTCTTTATCTCTGTAATTATTCTTAAAAAAGTAAGGTAGATAAGCCTTGAATTTCTTAAACTGAGAAGCCTTGCTCATTCCAGGTATTTGAAGACGAGAGTGAGGCGAGCAAATATTGTGAGCTACTGCAAGGAGTCCCTAAGTGTGAGGGTATCGCCGAACTTGAAGTTTCATCGGTATGGAATTGAATTGATTGAATGGTGCATTTGACTAATAAATTAGTTACCAATGGCGCATGACAACGTGTCTTCAGGTATTTGATATCTGCCAGAAAATGAAGGCTCTGGCTGTTTTGTTTCGTCGTGGAAGGACCCCACCGCTCCCTAAAAGCCTTGAGCAAAATTTAAGGGCTCGGAATCGGTCCCTTGAAGACCAGGACATCATCTGAAGCAGCCAACTGTGTTTACATTCACAAGGAAAGAGATTTGCGTGAACTAATCATCACCTTGGTGATGGGTGGTGGTTTAGTTTGGTCAAAAACAGAGGTAAAATGTAAGGGAATTTCACCTATTTACTTTTAAATAAAATTAATGTAGTAAAGTTAATATTAATCATATTGGAACAAAATGTGAACAGTTAAATGTATAATATTTAGTATAAGAATTTATTTGATAGAATTTCTTTTGCAATGTGTCACAAGCCTCTTAGAGCAAATCTAGGACTTTCTTTTTAATTATGTAGGGTTTAGGATTACTAGTTTTTTTTTCTTTTTTCCGTATATCTGCTCTGTTGGAAAATTTGAATTTTTATTAGCATATCATTAAAAAAAATCCAAGTTGTTGATATGCCACGTAAAACTTTCTAGTAGTTGGCGTGACATTCTAATCATCTAACTCTTCTGTTCTTCTTAATACAGTATTGCCTATCATTATTTAACTATATATGAGTCAATCGATGGTTAAAATTGTTGGTGCATCCATAATTACGACAACAACAAAGCCTTAATCCTACTACGTGGGGTCGGATACATGAATCATTTTTCTCCATTGTGTCGTATTTAGTGTCATATGTATTTAGTGTCATATTTTTGTGTCGTATTTAGTGTCATATTTTCATTTAGTTCCAATAAATTGAGATCATCTTTTATACAATAAGCCCAAGTTTTCCTAAGTATGTCTCTCTGCATTTCTTAACATAAGTCGAATCCAAAACATCTACTCTCCTAATTGGATCATCAGATGGTTGACGTTTAATGTAACCAAACCATCTAAGACGACTTTCTCTAATTTCGTCTGTCACTGGAGCTACACTATTCCTATCAAGGATATAAGTATTTCACATTTTATCTCAAGTGTAAAGTCACTAATCCACCTAATCATTTTCATCTCGGCAACACTTAACTTAGTATTATGCTTCTCTTTTAAAGGCCAACATTCAGCGCCATAGAGCATTGCGGGTCTCACCACCATCTTATAAAATCTTCCTTTCAATCTAAGCGGTGCTTTTCTATCACACGAAAGGCCTGAAGCATTCCTCCACTTCAACCAACCAACTTGAATTCTACTATTGACATCCCCATCTATATCACTATCACTTTGAACAACAAACCTAAGATATCTAAATCGTTCACACGTTTTAATAATTTGATCACCCAAAGTTACACTTCTGTTACTAGAACTACCACTACTAAAATTACATTCCATGTATTCAGTTTTAGTTCTTCTCAAATGAAGGGATTTAGACTCCAATGTAAACCTCCATAATTCAAGTTTTTCTTGGGCTTTTTCTCTCGTCTTATCCACGAGAAGGATATCATCAGCAAAAAGCATATACCAAGTTAAATCCACGTGTAAATGTCCCGTAAGATCATCCATAAGCAAAAAGATATGGGCTTAAAGCCTATCCCTGATGTAATCCCATAGAAATAGGAAAATATTTGGTCAATCCTCCTTCAATTCGAACACAAGTAACAACTCTAGTATACATATTTTTATTGACTTGACTATAAATCATATCAACACCTTTCTTCTCAAGAACTCTCTAAAGGATATCTCTTGGAATCTTATCATAAGCTTTTTCTAAATCAATAAAAATCATATATATTTATTGATTAGTTTTTTTTTTTCATCTATAATACACTTTACTTGAGTTATATATATATATATATATATATATATATATATATATATATATCACTTTCCTTTGTATCTAATGTACTATAAAGATCGCTAAAAGCAAAATTTTTAGCGTCACAGATTGTTCTTTTTGACTCCCATTTCACTTTCTTTTATATCTAATGTACTATAAAGATCGCTAAAAGCAAAATTTTTAGCGTCACTGACTGTTCTTTTTGACTCCCTGCTGACCGTTTGATATTTTTGTCAGTTTTCTAAGCTTTTACATTTAAACCAATTTTTATAGCATAACTTCTTATATTTTATCTTTTCTTGCGCATTAGTATTCCACCGCTAATTATTTTTATTTATAGAAACTTTTTCTTTTGATTCTCCAAGTACATCTTTTGCTACTTGTTTAATAGTGTGTTACTTTATCTCACATAAGTTACTTTATCTCACATAACATTTCACATAACATTTGTTTTTCATGAATATCCTAAATTTTGAAATATAGAATTTTACTCATAAAAATAATTTTATTTGTCTTTTAGGTTTCCCCATTTATTTCTACGATAATGAGTCCTAGTATTCTTTATTTTACAACTCTTCAACTTAAAATCTAGAACTAATGATCAATGTTGGGTGCTTAAATCCTCACTTGGAATGACCTTACAATCTTTACAATCTTGACGATCTCTTCTTCTCATAAGAAAATAATCAATCTATGTTTTATTATATCCATTCTTATATGTAATAAGATGTTCATCTCTGTTCTTGAATAAATTATTAGTAATAATAAAATCATACGCTAAAACAAAATCTAAAATGACTACCTTCTTCATTAGTCACTCCAAAATCATAGCCCCCGTGAATATTTCTGAAATTTTCAACCACTCTACTGACATTGATCTCCTCCAATAAAATGAAATTTTCAACCACTCTACCAATGAAAATCATTGAACTTTTCAACCATTTAAATCTTCTTCAATAAAAATTCTTTCTTCAAGAGGTATCATTTGTATTAAGTCTTCTAAATCATTTCAAAATTTATCTTTAAACCTCATATCTAAACCTACTTGAGGAGCATAAACACTTATAATATTAAAAATCTTAGTATCAATGATAATCTTAAGGGCTATAATTATATCTCCAACTCTATTAATTTTTATAATATTATCTTTCTAATATTTAATTTTTATAATATTATCTTTCAAATTCTTATCTATAATTACACCTAAATCATTTTTAGTGTGACTCTTACCAGAATACCAAAGTTTAAAATCTAAGTTATCAATCTTTGTATCATTTTTCTCCAACCCATTTAGTGTTTAGCTTCTTGAATAAATAAGATACTAATCTTTCAATAAATCATAATATCAATTAACTTCATTATTATACCATTGATAATACTTATATTCTAAGATCATATCCTAATATTAATTTCATTAGTTTTATGGACTAACTTCTTTATTCGCATCCGTCCGTAATATGAGAATTTTTGCTTATTTGACTGTCGGCATAATTTTTGGTGTGGGGTTTGCCCGTAAGAAGTTATTGGTCATCTGAATTGAAATCCTATTGCCCGCTTCGGAAGGACGTTTTAAAAATTTTAGTTTTGAAAAAGATGAAGTCAAACTGACCCCATAA
>NW_018164576.1:103762-104381 GCF_001263595.1 Phalaenopsis equestris
AGATTTGGGGTGTTAGCCAATATTGGGGCTAATCTTGGGAATTTTGGATTTAGGTCAAAATCAAATGGATTTGAGGCTTCACCAAGGCCAATTGATGGTTGATTTTGATGTTTAAGAATGTTATAAAGATTTTGAAATATTAATTGAGGCCAATTGGCTAGGCTATGGGTTCAATTGAGTGAGATTAAGTCTCATGGTCAAGATTGGGGTTTTGACCCAAATCAAAATTGAACTCAAATCATAGACCAATTGAGCCTGAATTTGGTTTAGTTTAGTCATATCAAAAGTGAATTTGAGTTTAGGATGGGAACTGGGGTCAATTAAGATCAAATTGATAGACATTTGGGATGGATTTGGGGAATTTTGGGTCTTTAAAGGATAGTTTTGGGGATTTTGGTTAAAGATGGTCAAATTGGCCAAATTGGGTCATGTGGTAGTTGAAAGAAATAAAATTGGGAATAATTGGGATTTATTGGCATTTTCTTAGAATTTTGGAGATTTTGGAGATTTTGGGTCAAAGAATTGTCCCAATGGCAGTT
Organism: Phalaenopsis equestris; assembly: GCF_001263595.1. NCBI lineage: Eukaryota > Viridiplantae > Streptophyta > Magnoliopsida > Asparagales > Orchidaceae > Phalaenopsis > Phalaenopsis equestris. Next base: position 104,302 of record NW_018164576.1, read on the forward strand.
AGGTAACTTGGGGATGTCTGGGGCAAAAGACCCAAGATGAGCATTTCAAGTAGAATTGGATAGATATCCATTCTAAATGA
>NW_018164576.1:104660-122235 GCF_001263595.1 Phalaenopsis equestris
TAGACCTAGGCTACTAAAGAAGTTTCTAGACCTCAACCAAAAGTGAGGTCAACATTGACACTACACCCATGCACCGGTATAGCGGCCCTTGCACTCTTTGTACTGTATTCAGGCCATATTGCGCATCGATTTCAGAGGACGCCCTATCACTTACATAATGATCAAAAGGATTCGTGTCATGATATTTTTGACAAGTTTTATGATTGTTGCTGACTACCTAACACAACCCTCCACTTTTCACATTCGGGCGCGGGACCTAGTGACAGTGGTAAATAAATATTTCTGGCACCGACAGGATTTGAACTCCTCACCTGCGGATCCTACCAACCAAGCGGAATTCAACTTATTAAACTGTGTACTTTTATTTCTAAACATTATGCAAGAGTTAATTAGTAGTGGATTTGTTTCTATCAATTATTATGCGTTTCAAAATTAGCATGATAAAACTAATCTTATTTGTTATATGAATCTTGATTTACATGGTTATTTATTTATAGAAATTCCAAAAAAAAAAACTATTTTAATTTGTGATTAATTTTTGGGAACTTGGCATGGACAAATCTATCAATTACATCAATCATAATTGATGTAATTTTGATCAAAGAAAAATGAGAAACCCATTTTAATCTACATTGTTTGCAATAAAATATTAAATACACTTTTTTTAGTAATAGATTTTTGTAGTTAAAAGAAACGAATTTGATTAGGCTGTTAATGTTATATTAATAAAAGGCAAATGAATAAAATCATATATCAATATTTATAAATAATTTACTGCTATAATTCGTAGGATATTATTTTAGTCCTTTTATGAAATAAAGAATCAACTAAATCAAATTTTAAAAATAAAAATCCATGATATTACACTAACGAAATCCCGCAAAACACATTAGTATTGTAGGTCTTTTCGGACTAAAGCTTTCCCCCTGGCCTAGCTATGAAAATACTATATCTATATTATTGTTTTTTATGAATTTATCATATGTTGATTGCAAACTATCATATTCATGACATTCTATCCAAAACTAAATACTACAGCTAGAATTAACCACTTTGCCGCACACAATTAGTCTATCCTCATTAGACATCACAGCTTGCACAAGCCAAATGCAATTATAAACAAAAGCCATTGGCTGCTTTCGCAACAGAAAGAATAATTAATTATGAGAGAAGGTAGCACAATCCATTGAATAAATAAAACCATATTTGGAGTGAAATTTCTAGTGAGCCATACTTTCAATATATGATTCTGCAATCTCAACATGGAACATAAGCCAAAAGTGATACTAAAATCAACATCCAGTCAAGGCAAATTGACCAGAAGAATTATTTACATTTTTTTCTATTAAATGAGCAATGGCAGCAGAATTTTATAGTCAATAAACTTACAAATAACTGAAAAAAATAAATAACAACAAAACCTATGACAGAATGAGACATCATGCCTATTAACTACCCGGAATGGACCATAAGAGATCTGACCACTAGCCTGATGCCTGCATTCTGCTGATAATCGTAAGCGTCCAAACAGAAAAAAGCATCAATGGTTGTTCCAGGAGCCAATAACGAATCAAGCTCAACAGCATCAAATTTATTGAGTGCGACTTTATTCATGTTCTTCGATGCATCGATTCGGTATATCTCGGGGGAGTACATGCCAGCAGACTCCCAATTTGTTAGACTCGGTAGGCTACACAGCAAGGCAAAGACCAAAGTGTTTAGAATCTTAATCGCAGAAAACAAATAAAAGGTAAAAAAAATCACAATTTTTTAAAGATAAGGTAATCAGTCAGCTTTTAACAGATCAAACAACAAGAAAAGGAAATTATTTTATTATATAATAAAAAGTTGACTTTGCCATGAATATACAAACCGTAACTATGCGAAAGGTGGCGGGCATGTTTATGCAAGAGCATCTATCATGATAAACGTGCATGAGTCTTTATAGTGAGTGATACATTCTCATTTATCTAAACAGCACGTAAAAGAAATGGGAACTCACTGCAACCGGATAGTAGCAGAATTTGTGAATGCATTCTTTTTCATCAGAGGCCACCATTCAGACGTGCTACCATAATTCCTTAAGGAGCTTTGAACAAGAGATTCGCAGATCATTAGAACATGGCAAAGACTTGGAGGAGCATTGACTAGAATACTCAACTTTGGCCTGCCAGCATGGTCCGTAAATTTTGTGCTGATCCCAAAATGAATCACTAAACCCCCACAACAAAGCCACAAAGGCACGTTTAGGTGAAGAATTTGAATTCTTCTGACAGTTGGACTAAGAGTTGTATCGGATACCGTAATGCGATTCAGCAAAACCTCCTCAGGCTCTAAAAATCCGGCACAAGAAGTGGAATTCTTGATGATGCCAAGACGAGAGGTTGCATCAGCTGAATTTCCTGCTAAGCATGGTGCAGACGTTGCTCCTACAGAGTCATCCAAATTGAGGTGGGAAGAATCTATTTTCATCTGTTCAACCTGAGATATCAAATAAGTTGCATCCTCATTTTCAAGTTTATCAGATTGCCCTGGATCATGGTTCACCTTCCTGACATTTTTAACGCAAGACGAACCTTCCAGGCTGCTGAGAGGGACAGGTAAAGAGCACAATTTTAGGTTTGTTCCCACAGGGGTGTCATTCTGAATATTACACTTTTCCGAAATAATACCTCCAGATACCAACTTTTTGATAGAAACCCCATTTGAGACACTCGATTCCTGAAAGAAATATAGATTCAGTATATGGTTAAGGTAAACAAAACATTTCATCATTTCATGCAATCCAAATCTAATATACTAATGTCAACGTCACCAAGTGAGGATGAAGGTGCATTTAACATTTAATTTAACATAATGTAAACATAGCACAAGAACTATTGAATCATATTTATATAGTGGGGCAATTTAAACACAATTTATTTCTAAAACTTATTAGGACAAATGGGTTCCATTCCTATTGATAAATCTTCTCATTCTGTAAAATAGCAGCAATACTTAAATCACAAATCCCCAACCCCAAAAACAAAATAAAAATATGAAAAAAAAAACACAATATTAGCATAAGTAAACATTTTGAATTATGGAAAAAATATTCAGAAAAAAAAAGTGCATGGGATTTATAAAAAAAATGTGTAATACTAAAATATATAGTTTTTGGGGTTTGATATTACTCATTTTATAACTATATCAGAGGAAGGATGAGAAATAACATCTATTGAACAAAAGATAGTAAAATATGGGCTTAGAGTATAATGAATGTGATATGATTCTTGGCATAAAGTAGGGAAAATAAAATATTTTATTGCAAGAACTCGAAACACTCTCAAATACATAAAAGATAAGTGTCTACAATTCAAAAGGTGGGCGATCTCCTTCAAATCCCACAGTTTGAGAGGTAGGAAATCTCTCCCAAACCCTATTCCTAACCCTAAGAGTCAAGACAACAAACTCTTGCATAACTCTAACCCTAAACATATTAGCCCTATTCACACTAAAAAAAAAAAAATTACACGTAAGTAAATTGCACTTCTAGTCTTATGCTTAAAATAAGTGTTCAAATTATATGACGGACTAAGCGTCAGCGTAACAATCCAAAAACTATATATTTAGTATTACACTTTTTTTAAATAATGCTATACACTTTATTTTCTAAATATTTTTTCCATAGTTCAAAATATTTACTAATTATATCACTATATTAGAGAAAGGACGAGAAATAACATCTATTGAACACAGGATAGAAAAGTATGGACTTAGATGTATAAAAAATGTGATACGATTCTTAGCTGGAATTAGGACAAATAAAATATTTTATTGCAAGAACTTCAAACAGCACACTCAAATACATAAAAGATAAGCACCTATATTTTGAGAGTTTGGCGATCTCTCCCAAATCTTATAATTCGAGAGGTAGAAAATCTCTCATAAACTCTAACTCTAAGACTTAAGACAACAAACCCTTGCATAACCCTAACCCTAAATATATTAGCTCTATTTATACTAAACAATAATAAATGACAAATGACTAAATTGCCCTTTTAGTCTTACGCCCAAAATAAGTGTTCAAATTATTTGGCAAACTCAATGTCAGCATAACAATGCTCCCCTTCTGAAAGACATCTTATTCTCAAGATGGAAAAAAAATAAAACTGCTATTGCATCAAGTCGTATGACTCCCCCATGGTGTTATAATCTAGGCATCATTTTTATTTAATCAAGAATTCAAAGTGACTTGTCTGAGTTTGAAACACATTCTTGTGCACATAATTCAGCTGCATCTGAATCTGTTGATACCCTAACTTCAAGTCAATATTGTAAAATACTACAGCCCCAAACAATTCATCCAGTAGCTCATCGGTCACCAAAATCTCTACCAGCTCTGTATCATCTGTCTCTTCCATATTATGCAACTCAACAAAAAATCTCAGCTCTATATCTTAAATTACCATCACCACGGTCCTGAGTTTCACTAAAGTCTTGCAAAAAATAGGATTACCAGAAAGTACCACCATTTTATATCCACCTTGAATACTCTGCAATGTCAAAATCAGCCTCTTACAAACTCCCCTGCTCTTCTCCACCTATCGTATTCCCATCATTACTCCTACATCGCCTTTCGCTGGGAAAACTGACATAGCAAAAGAAACTGGCACAATAGGAGGCAGCTATCCGTCGAGATCAAATCAACTGTGGTTCACTGTTCCAGGCCAAAATTCATAAAAGCAATATTCTCCAGCTCCTAATCACACTTCATCTCGTTTTCTCTGCTTCTAGATGTCATACAATTTCTTCTAGAGGTTACCACTTGAATTCGCTCCAAAAATCCTTCACTTGATCTACCTGCTTTCATTTGTACCAGCTTCCGAAGGTTGCACCATTTCTTCCAAGTGTTGTTGTTCAAGTCCGCTCCCAATCCTTGGCTCGATACTGCACCCCCTGATTTACCTAATGCAACGATGTTGCCCTAATGTTGCGTAAACCCTTATGGTTGTCGTTGCTCGCGTATATTTCTGTTGTCGTTGCTCGATTGCGGGCAGAGGTTGTGAAACTCCATGATCTTATTCATCATTTCTTTCAAAGCTGTGAATCTTCACTCCAACAACCTCTCCATGCACCACAATCACATTTCGATGGCCGAGAAACATTCTTTTCTTTTGCATTTGATGTGCCTAAACTCTCCCTTTAATTTCACTTCAAAAACATCAACTTTCTTGGTCGTCATTTGTAACAGTTTAATTTCAAGGAGGGAGAGGAATCGAAGGACGGAAAAGATGGAATGAACGCTCGTGCAACCGAAAAGAGGAATAGGAAAGAAGGGGTCGCGTAAATGAATGAAGGGAAAGAAGAAGTGAGAAGTGTCAAAAAGCCAAGGAGGTGACATTTCGCACTGTAAATTGTCGAACGACTTACCTTTCTTGTTGAGCAGCTTGTCTATGGTGAAGGAAGACGAGAGAGGAGTTTCCGTGTGGGTAGAAGAGATGAGGTCGTCGTACGAAGAAGAAGAAAAGAGGAAAGAAGTCGAAGAGGAGCTCTCAAGTGTGTGATTCAATTATCACGTGAAGGAGTTTTCCCTGGTTGCGATCACACCCTAGCCAAGCATTGAGGAAGAAGAGCGGGTTTGGCATAACAGAGGTAAGTTATGTTAAATTAGCTTAATAATAATAACAATAATAATAATCATATATATATATATATATATATTTTAATAGAAATTAAGTGTGATTACATAAAGCAAAATTTAACACTTAAGTAATGAAAAGATAATAGCTTATTAAAAATAATAAGTTAGTTAAATTTTATATCATGCTTTAGGCTTTTAATTTTAAAAGAACTAACGTCAAGGCAAACAACAAATGAAGCATCATCGAGGTGAATACTTGTAATTTTAAACTATAGTAATAATATATTTTTCTCAAATATGTTTGTAGTTAATGATATTTTTGGATATTTTATTCTAATTGAGCTATTCTTTTTTTTATTGGTCATATCGTTGCAAATGTTATAGTTATTTACTCGTGCATTTTAGTGTATGTTTTATATAGTATGATTGAATGTGATGAACGCACGTTTATGTTGACTGCTTGTATGTGCACGACGGGCTATGATGGAGCATCTATTGATAATATCAATAGAAGAACAATAATATACTCGTGCACGTAAATGAAAAAGAATATTAATATTGATGTGTTTTAATCGACACAAAATTTTAAACGATGTCTTCTATGACGATTGTATAAATATAAATAATATTTTATAATAATGATATAGATCCCTACGAATAGCATCTTAAATGTTTATATTGATTTAAAAAGAAGCATAACTATCATGCATATTATTCTTTTTTTTTTCCTTGTATTACTTTAGCTTAGAAGTATGAGTATTCACTAGTTTTTTAACTTACAGTTGTTCTAAGTAAGTTTTCAGATTTAATTAAATTATTAAAAAATGAGTGATAGACGAGAAAATATTTATAGAAGATGCGGACAACCATCAACGAAGTAATTATAAATTAAACCGTTTTAATTTAATTTGTATTGGCTCTTTCATCTATTAAATTGTGAGTTAATATATAAAACTTAATTCACCAACCCGATCGTCTGTTTTCGCCTTGGTTAATTCCAAGCCACGAATCGAATCGTGACATCATTACTCACGGGAAAACTTTCAATCACAAAGGCAAAATTTATATACCCTGAAATCATGTCGTTGGCTTGCCGGCTTGTGTGGTCTAGTCAAGAAGAAGCGTCGCATGATTAGTTCACACCCCAAAATGTTGCGACCCATCTGCTTCCTCGATTCATAACTATATCATAGGGTTCAATCAGATGACGCAATGGATACATGCATGCAACTTTCCCATTGGCTCCCTATCAAGCTCAAATCGCAATTATATCACATCATCATAAGTTGTGATTCCTCATCCCATATCTGAAACTTTGTAAGTGTCAATCCTGTCAATCGTTATTTGTTTCCCAGAGATCGGTTGCTCTTATACCATTTGATATGTTTGTTGGCAAAAATTGGCGCAAATAAAATATTTTATTGCAAGGACTCTAAACAGCACTCATATACATAAAATATAAGCATATAAAATTTGAGAGGTAGGCGATCTCTTCCAGATTCTACAATTCAAAAGTAGGACTCAAACCCTAACCCCAAGACTCGGGACAACAAAGTCATGCATAACCCTAAACCTAAGACTCAAGAAAACAAACTCCTGCATAACCCTAACCCTAAACATATTAGCCCTATTTTATACTAAACAATAATAAATAACAAATGACTAAATTGCCCTTTTAGTTTTATGCCTAAAATAAATGTTCAAATTATTTGGCAGGCTCGGCGTCAGGTAACAGAATGACAGAAGATGCACTAACAAGTCAGATTAAAAAGAACAAAAAACTAGTGTCAAAGGATTAAAAAGGAAAATTTTATATCAAAAGTAACTAAAGTAATAAATCGAAAATTGGACTAAAGAAAATTAGAAAACAAAGTGCATAGGATTACAAGAATAACGAGTAAAACTAGGATGTACATTTTTAGGATTTAATATTACTAGTTACATAATTATATCAGAAGAAGGTGAAAAGTAACATTTATTGAATACAAGACAGTAGAATATGGGTTTAGATATATAATGAATGATAAAAGATGCATTAGACGGATAAAAACAAAATGAGTATCAAAGTTTAAAAATAAAAATGATAAGCCAAAAGTAAACAAAGTAACTGGGATCAAAGTGTCAAAATATTTGCACAAAATAGTTTTAACACCTCAAGCAACACTTGGCATGAATAGGCAAAGAAAAATGATTTATTATGCCAGCCCAAGTAGTTGAGATTATACTAATAACGAGGATTAGGCCAACCATGATTCTCCCCAACTCCTTGGTGCTTTCCATTTCCTTGCCAGTAGAAGGTGTTAGCATCAACATTATCCAGGTCACATACCTACTGATCAATAAAACTCAATGCACAGATTGTAGCCGACTAAGCTTTCACATTAGCTTCTGCCCCCTCTTTCACCCAACCATTGCTACTTTTATGCAGTTATGCTTTGCTACTTCTTTTCAAGTAAAGCCACTACACTGTGATAGTCTTTAACGACCCTCTTGCTGTTATGTTTGCAGCTTCTACGGCTTGCCATCTCTTATCCCTCGCCTTCCTTTTATGGGCTAAATGACTAGTAATTAATGTCAAACTTCACACACAATGGAACCTTGGTGTGATAGGTTTAATTATATTAGAAAAATAAATTTTGGTCGTTAACCAAGAGTATTATTTAATAAACGATATCATGGAGAATTAAAAAGGAAAATATCTGGATGATAAAAAAAAATTGTTTCTAAGTTGAGTATGAAAAAAATGTGAATTTCAAGGCAGATGTATGAGAAAACTATGAATGAAAAATTAATAAATCATTTGATTAGAGGAAAAATTGAATGACATCTATTGAGGATAAGGTAACTGAAAATAGATGTTTGGGTGATTTGAATACGCACAACGAAAGGTAGAAAATACACTTATTTGATGAGTACATAAAAGTAGTATTAGGAGATAAGGAGGATAAAGATAATCCTAAGATAACATTGATAGAAGTTGTTCAAAATGATTTGTAAAGAATACTTTTAATATCGTAAGTAGTAGTACTTGGTTGGAATGAATGGAAAACAAAGTTTCATAGAGCTGATTTCAAATAATTGGGATAAGGCTAATGATAATGGTGGTGATTATGGTGATGTTAAAAATTGTAGCAATGTAGCTTCAAGGATAGGGTATTATGAATTTTTAGCTAAACAAAACATTGAGTAAGAGTACTTCAAGATGATTACACATTTTTTTAATTTATTTTCCTTTGGTGGGGAGAGATGGGCATATGGTACATAGTACTTCACTCTAAGTATCATCTTGCATCTGTTGAAAAAAGTGGTTCAAAGAATAAGGAATCATTATTGACTACTCAGAGCAATAAGCCATTACTATGCACTTATAAATCAAGTAAATGACCACTCTTAACATTGATAGTAGTAGTAAGCTATTTACTATATATTGTTAGCAACATAATTCCTAGCATGAACCAACATATGCTATCGAATAATAAAAAAAATGGCTCACTAATAAAAAAAATGGACTTCAGTCATCAAGGAAACAAAAAAAATACTAAGGAAAAAAAAGGGTAGAGAAATTTTAAGCACTGTAACATTATTCCCACATTCAGAAGTGGCCGTAGCAAATTTTCATCATAAAATAGCAATAATAATGTGTACAAGAAGATGACAAAGAGATAAATGACTCAGAATGTCAACTATTTACCAAGAACAACACTGCAGCACAGTACTTCAGAACCTCCAGATTCAATCGTACATCATCCAAGCTCCTGGTCGGTCAACATAAAGCTAGCATGTAGTCAATAGTTGCAATAAAATACCAGTACAGATTTTCATAAAAGTATATATTTAAGACCTAAAAGGAATGAATAGCAAATAAGAATTCAATTATTGTTTCACTGTATATATGTAAAAAAAAATGTATGTATGTAAAGTAAATTATTTCAGAAATTATTTTTCACATTCCGTAAGCCTTTTCCCATGAAACTCCAGAAAGCCGAACTTGAGAACTAGTAGGTTACAGTCCGGAAGAGGAAAAAAGGTCAGGGAAGGGAAAAAGAAGAGAAAGGAGAAGAGGAGAAGAAGCAGAGAGGGATTGAAAGAAATGAAGGAAAGAAAGAGATAGCCGGGAAGGTAAGAAAATGAGTTTTAATTTCATTTGGATTTTTTGGGTATTATTTTATAAATAGATCTCAATTCGGAATTGTTGGGCTTCAAACTTATACGTGTGGTGCTTTTGTGATTGCTTACAAAAGAAAGAAGTTTCGATAAACTACTTTCGACATGGTAAATCATAAAGCGAGTAAGATTTATTAAATTCTAATATAGAAAATAAATTCTTTTAAATTTTTGCACGTCTACTTGTATATATAGAATGTTTGAGATGCACTGTAAAGTCTTTATATTGTGAAATGCATGTTTACAACATCCTCTATAATAGGTAAAGAACCATCTAAAAATATGATGATACAAATTAGCAAGTGCATTTTAATTTTATAAATATTTGTTAATTGGTGATACTATTAAAAGGAAGTATATAATATTTGTAAGTTATTCATTTATAAATGCAATTATCGAGTATATTTGAATAAAAATCACATATTTATTAAAGCAATTAATTATAAAGATGTGGAGCTTAATAAATATTATATTATGAGAGCAAGTTGGTAGTGATATGCTTATATTACATGTGCAAGTAGCGACAAAAAAGATCTCCAATGAAACAAGATCTCCTATAAGAACAAAAGAGTCCTTAAGGCAGTTCAACAACGATTATGATGGATTTCACCTAGGCTTTATTGAACTTAATGATCTAGCCTTCAGAATGAGCTATGAAATGTTTGCATATATTGAGTGTAAGTATATCAGTAAAACATGTATAATATTTTGGGTGAATTTAAGTGATTGAATGCATTTTTCACTCTATACTGGTGAGTACGATATCCAAACAGATTTTGAAAGTATATTAGTCAGCTGAATCACGCCCATCTCTGTTACGCCCTAAGCAGACTGGTGGAGAGGGGTCATCATGAGGCGTGATAAAAAGTGGTATCAGAAAAATTAAATTTTAAGGATCAATAATGAAAGCTTGATTGAATTTAGTGTTAGTAGAAAAATAAATTTAATATGATATGATTACTACAAAGCATAGGCGGGTGCTGTTTATTTAGGTGAGGGTGAGACATGTCCAAAACCCTGCATTGCAAATTATATATAATATAAAATGCATTAATATGAATATATAAATATATATTTTTTGGTGCAATAAATTGCATATAATATGGATGAAAAAGTGTCTGAAGAATCTAATGGCCAGTCAGCAAAGCTAGACAGTTTTTAAAATATTGAAACTTTTGAGGATAGTACACTTATAGCAGAAAATATGTCAGTGACAGCAGATCTCGAAAATATGAAGCAATTATAGAGATAAAAATGATGATACAGATGATGAAAAAGATGCAATCTTTTGTAGAACCTGCAACACCTGTTATACCACAAGCAGCAGCACCACCACACCTACAGTTTCAAGTGCTAGTGTCAGTACTAACATTAGTGTGGATATAAATAAATATTTGAAGTTCATTCGAAGTTTAAAGCCACCTTAATTTAAAAGAGATGGTGTCAAAGATGTCAAGAATTGGATTTTCAGGACTGAGAAAATCTTGAATGGGATGAAATACCATAATGATAGAAGAATTTTTCTTGCAGTATTTATACTTGAAGGAGAGGCATAACATTGGTGGAGAGGCTAACACTTAAAGAAATTTGAGGGTAGACCTGAGAGGCAGATTATTTGGGATGGTTGGAGCAAGTTTTCAAAGATTGATATGTCTCTCCTTCTACAAGATAGATAATGCAAAAGAGATTTATGAGTTTAACTCAAAAAAGGCAATAATGAGGCAAAATTTAAATCCTTGCCAAAATAAGCTCTATAGCTTATTAGTACTCCAAGTTAAAAGTGCTATAGATTTTCGAGAAGATTGAAGAATCAATTGAGGCAGCCTTTTGATTCCACTGCCTATCAAGGATTTTACTGAGTTAATGGAAAACGTCAGACTTTGGAACAGGATATGGAGATTGCGAAGAATAAATGAGAGACCTGTATCAAAAAGAGACCATTAAAAATTAGAAGTGGTCAATTTAATTACAAAAATTTACTCCAAGGTTACAACAACAACGTCAGTCAGGAGGTCAGCAGTTGATTCCAATTTGTGTTACTTGTGAAAAGTCACATTCAGAAAAATATTTGTTAAATATTTAAAGATATTACTTATGTTGTATATCGGGTCATATCAAAAGTATAAAAATATGAGTCCATACAGGAAAAGCACTCAAGCATTTAGAGAGCGTATTGATCATTAGATAATAGAATCTAATGAGGTGAAGATCATGCTAATGATTTACATCTTGATGACGAAAGCTTTATAATCCGAGCTCAAATACCTAGCAAGTACGTGAATATGGTTTCAGAAGATGAGCTACGTTGTTACAAATATGAGTTCAGATTTCGAAAAATGTTTCCTCTCATCTAAGAGCTTATTAATATTATGAACTACTACGGAGTTATCCTTAGAAATGTATGAAAAGACTTGCTGGTGAAGTATAAAAGTATAAAAATTTATTAAAAAAAAAACCTATGCTTTTAAAAGAAAAAAATGAATATTATTATTACTTGTAATGATTGTAAAAATGCAAGAAGTCTAGAAAAGAATGTAGCAAGCAAAAACTTTATTTTTTAGTGGTTATAATAGACTTCATATTAAAAAAGGAGAAACATAATATATATAATAGTTAAAGCAATTGATAAGAGATCTATTGACGTTGAAGGAGCTTGATATATAAAAGTAAAAAAAACTACATCTTGGTTAAATGTGAAGTCATGAAAAAATTATGAAAATGGCACTTCAAAGAATTAATAAATAAGAGTTGCAAAGAAAAAAAATATTTTTGAATAGTATAATTAACAATACAGTGAAGCATAATATATTAATCTAAAAAATACATAATAAAGTTAGCTCTAAAGAAGATGCATAAAGATAAGCTTCAGATTGATATGTTACTGAGACTTTGAGAGTCTTATGGGATAATACATTAATTCAATTAAAAAAATTCAAAAAAAAAACCTTGAAAAGTGAGAAAATATCAAATGATTGGAAAGGAAACATTATGGAATTAATAATTAAGAAAAAACTTGATGCTAAAATTGTGTTAACTATAGAGAAATCAAGTTTATGAGTCATATAAGAAAGTTATGAGAGAAAGAAATGAACTAAAAACATGAAAATATTATATGCTAGTTTTAAAGAATAAATTTATTTCCTATCAGAAAGATCCATTATGCAAGTGAATTTTGTGTTAACACAATTGATAGAAAAACATAGAGAATAAAGAATGATCTCCATATGATTTGTATTGGTCTTAATAAGACATGCTTGGCTATCATAAGAATTGATTTGGTCACATTGTGTACCAACCAATATTAAAAATTGTAAAGTGGCCCAAAGATGGTTCCCAATAACATCAAGGATTAGCATTTAGTTAATAGTCATGGAAATGAAACAAAAAAATTGAAAGTAACTACCTTAGGATCCGTTTGGGGCAGCTTATTTGGTGCGGTGGCGTTTTGAAAGCGCACATGACCTGTTTGGGTAAACTGCGTTTTGACAGCTTATGTGTTTTCAAAACGCTGAAAACAGCGTTTTCACACTGCACCTATCTAGGTGTGGTGGCAGCTTTCTAGCAGCGGTTTGGCTTTCCTAAAAAAAAAATTGTAATAATCACCGCACCTAGCTTATCAGCAGATTAATTTTAATCACATTATCAGCGGATTATTCAATAAGCTGCAGCTGCCCCAAATGGACCCTTAGTCTATCCTTTTTGTCTAAAATATAGTTCAAATTAGTGAGAATATTGACTGAAATAAGTTAAAAAATTAGAATAATTAAAAAGATATTTTGAATATGAACATTTAAAATTAGTAGAATTAAGATTGAATAAATAATATACAATTTTAATGGTGAGCTACTAGTATTTATCAATCAACATTGGAAGATGAAATGAAAACTGTGTGTTATAGGTTTATATACTTTTAATCCATCCATACAAAAATTAAAATATAAATGAGGATATAACTTGTAGAATTAAATTTAAAATAGTTAAAATGAAGAGTGCTTCATGTGTGATAAGATATCATGGGAACCTAAAAGAAAATTTTACAAAATTGCAGTTAGGTCAATAACATCAGATGGATCAAATTGTTGGGTAGGAAAAAAGTCATTATTATTTAAGTTAAATGAAAAAAAATAGAGAATGCTAAAATTTTAAAGAATGATTATATTAGATGAATGGTTGGAGTAGCATCTATTGAAGATAATTGACTTGTACATCAGGGGATAGAAATTGTGTTCATTAGACAAGTAGATAAAATTAATGTCATATGATTGGGAAGAAGAGGAGTTAGACCCAAGTTGACATGGATGGTTGTACAAAATAATATGAAAATAATAGATTTAATACCTCAAACATCACTCGGTATGACTCAATAGAAATGAACGAAAAAAATTCATACACAAAAATTTGGGATAAAAAGGATGACAAGTTTCGACGAAATTGGCTTCCTTTCCTACTCCAATGGCACAACCACTGAAAAAACAGCTATGGTGCATGTGAACTAGCAATAATAGGATAAGAATTGGCATGAATACATACATAGCAGCCACAACCACTAACTTCAGCAGAAAGACCTTCAATCACAGGGATGGGTGCGGTTGATGGCCAATTCAGGCCATATATTTGCAATAAGCTGGGGGATGATCTGCATCGCAGGTCCATGGGCATCCATAACATCCATGTTTAACCTCCAGGTATCATCAAATACAACTTTAATTGAATCCACACTATCTATTCATCATGAGGGTTACCTTAAAACTACCTAATCATCAGGTTTATAGGTAAGATATGGACTTCAAGTGATAATTATTGATAGCCATTTTTTAATTGTTATATACAAACAATTTAAACACCACAATAATAAAAAAATGATCTATCTTGACATTTAAAAGCACAAATTATGCTTCTCTCACAAGTTTATTTGCATTTTTTTTCTACATATTTTTAAACTAATAAATGTTAACCACATTAAAAGAATTTGCCGAAATATATTATGTATTCTAGTCTTGGCATTATAGAGGATGTAAAAAAAGGGTAGTTTTCCAAGCCATCTATTTGGAATAGAATGGGCTTTGCAATAAAAGTTGCACCATATCATTCCCAAAGGTGCTTCGTCATGTGACCATTCTGGGTAGCTGAGAATGAGAGGAAGTGATACGGGCATAAGTTACAAATAGGGAGGAAGGAATTATCACCTGTGCTTTTGTGGTCCGAGACAAAAATAATTAGCCAATGTAGCCATCTGAAAAAAGAAGATGAGATCATGTTGATCAACCAAAAGCTTTTCTTAACACATTTTCTTTATGCATGCAAGTAAGAAATGGTAAAAGCATACATGCGAGGTTCAAAAGAAATGATGAAAAACAGCGAGCAAAGGGAGCTTGTTAAGCAATGAAGGGAGAAAAGAAAAAAAAATACTAATGCCAGTGGTATCACCTTCATGTCTCCAGCCCTCCTGCCGAATCTCTCAGTTAGCAATGGCAAGGTATCAATGGTTCCAACGGGCTCAGGGGGGGGCCTGCCTATCTCTGCAAAGGCTTCCCTGATCCGAGGGCAGTCAAACCTCAAGATGTTGTGACCCGCCCATACCTTCCCTGTAACAATCAAAATAAAGTTTTGCAATCAATTCAAATTTAATTAAAATTGTCCGAAAAATTGCAATTACTTTATGAAATAAATTGAATTGTCTGAGATTAGTATGACGCGTTGCCTGACATCAACTTGAAAGAAATTAATGCTCCAAAAAAAGAGATTTGAAAACATTTCATGCCACCTTTTAAACTTTGGCTTTGTGCCAAATCCTTCCTCCTTTTGTATAGGAGACAAAACATGTATTTTGTAACCCTACTCATGCAAATTATTCCCTTCTTTTATTTCATTAATATCTCCATCGAATTAAAAAATTAGCAAAGACTCTCTAGCCTGCAGTACATCTTGCAGTACAGAAAGCAATAGCATTTTGTCAAATATCGGGTGTTTAATATGGCGTTCCATCAATCTTGAGGAGAGGAGAGAAGAGGAGAGCAGAGGATGCTGCTAAACACTATATTCATTCATAAAATTCAACATTTTTTAATACCATGGAGAAAGGAGAAAACTTTGTTGGCGACATCGACGAAGCAGGGAGCGGTAGAGACGGAATCACGGGTGATGCCATTGCAGCGGATGGACAGGGACGAGATGGCGTTGAGGTCGGAGGGTCGGATGAGTGTGGAGAAATTGTCTACTTCAATCAGCCGACGAGGGCACACCAAGATGGCCCCAAACTCCAAGAGTGAGTACCCGTCGCGGCCGCGTCCGGAACCGAATGGCACAGTTGTTTCGACATCGAAGAAGGCGATCATCGTCTCCAAATCCTGTTGTTTTGGCCCTTCTGACTTACCCACCCCCTCCATCCCTTTCCTTCGCCCTCTTTTCACCTCTTTCTCTCTCCCCTTCTTTCCAACTTATAATCTTTCGGATTCCTGCCGCCTTCACTTCTTTTTGCTGCAGTCGACACTTTGCTTCCGATGAGAGAAATTCTTGTATTTATGCCTTATCATGTCACAGAGTCGACTTAGCTGGTGTGCTTTGGCCAATTCGCAAGCTTGCCCAGCTTGGTGTTTAAAGTGTATTTGGGATTGATCGACTTCCAAGACATTATTTGCAGTTACGGCAATTAAAATCTCTCTCTATTGAGGTTACTCCTGACACTTATTAATTATAATCTTATAATGATTAATAATTATATGTACTGGCATCAATTTGAATATGAGATATTCAATTAATTGTAATAAAAGAAATTGACACATGAATACGAGAAAGTATGACGTCCCAAACTTAAAAACATAATAAAAAGAGTTTCTTATTATAAGTTACAATTTAAATTCATCATTTAATTTTATTCGTATATTTTTATACAAAAAAAAAATTATCAGTAATCTTACAGCTATCTAATAGCTTGTGAAGCCTACTAGGTCGGCCAAGTCCAAAAGCTTAAACGAAAATAACCGAGCAGATCAAATGAAATTCACTCACATGGAAATGAGCAGAAAGGGCTGCCAACCTAAGAGAAGCTGACTCCATGCATTTTTTATATCATGGGAGAATTGAAGCAAATCTTTGACCATCCGACAGAGAGCAAAGGGCTTCTTATCAAGAATTGAAGATAATTAGCCAAATTGTGTTAACTGACCATACACAATTGGTTGAGCTCAATCGACTAAGCCAACTCGGCCAACTAATCCTAATCGATTGAGTGAGGAGACAACCAAATAATAAGATATTACTACCAAACTATCAGAGATACCGCAATATTGATCTTCTCTAAATGAGACCAAAAAAAAAAGTATCATTATTATATTAAGTTCTATATGAATAGAGCTAAAATCTAATTACTCCTAAGATTTGATTCACAGACAACTATGACTTCAACAACCATTTAGATTTATTAGGTTTCAACGTTTATTCGTTGAAGAATTATTCCATCAGTACTACGCACCTTAAGGTAGGTGTGTATCCAATAAGATGGCGCCAGCTGTAAACTACGGTCCCACCTTTTAAACGAAATAAAATTAAAATAAATATTAATTTTAATTGTTTTTCGACCCGGCTCGATAATTAACCCGAACCCGTCTTGCTTTTTACTTTCCCCGAACCACATTTTAATTTTCTACACACTATTATTACGAGAGTTTAGGGCTTACTTTAGGGCTTACTCTTCCTCGGCGAAAACCTCCAGCGCATTGCATCCTCCGGCGAAACCCTCCGGCAAAGCGCATCCTCCGGCGAAAGCGAAGGGCATGGCATCCACTCGTT
>NW_018164576.1:122245-123092 GCF_001263595.1 Phalaenopsis equestris
ATCACGGTATGCACCTAAACCAGAGTCGGGAAATACGAGTAACACATCAGTAACACAACAATAGCACAACAATACCACATCAATAGCATAACACACTAGTAATATACCAGTAATACATAAAAAATATAACAATACCACACAAATAACACATCATGGATTTGAATCATTAACACAGAAAAAACCCTACTCTATAACTGCAAAAAACCAAATTCGTTGGACTCACAGATATCTCCATGACATAGTTTAGATGTGTTATTATTGTATTATTTGTGTTTTATTCATCTATTTTTTTCTTGTGGTTTAACTGTGTTACTGTTGTGTTACTGATGCGTTATTACCGTGTTATTCATGTAATATTGATGTCATATGCTTCTGTTTAGGGTGATTGTTAATTAATGACATAGGTTTAGTGTTATTCTTGTATTATTATTAATGTGGTATTCTACTGTGCATTAACTGTGTTACTCATGCGTTATTTTCGTGTTATTTGCGTATTATTGATGAGTTTAGGGTTATTATTAATTAATGTCATAGGTTTGATGTGTTATTCTTGCATTGCTCTTCTATTATTCGTGTATTACTTTTCTCTGTTTTTACTGTGTTACTCGTGTGTTATTGGCGTATTATTCATGTATTATTGATGTGTTTAGCGATATTATTAATTAAGTGTGTTTCATGGACTACTCTTGTGTTAGAGGTGTGTAATTAGTTATGTTTTTGTATTATCAATGCTCCTATGTAGGGTTATTATTGTATTATGTCGGTGTGTTACTCATGTATTATTCCCTTCTTGTGACTGTTATTCTAATAATGTGTCATTATTTCTTTAATGTTCAGGATCATGAGT
>NW_018164576.1:123291-143007 GCF_001263595.1 Phalaenopsis equestris
TGGGATAATGAGAGGGGTGTCTTCAAAATGGGTGGAAAGGAGGTTAAGTTACATGCTGACCACGTGGCTCTGTTGATAGGGATGTCGAACAGAGGAGAGTCTGTTTCATGAAAAAAGGACCCCTATCAAATATGGATGTCAGACAAATAAAGAACCAACTGACAAACTTTTTTGCAGAAGGAGCCTCCACCCCACCTTTTGAGTAGTTATACTTGAAATTCTTACTAACTAACTTATTTTTTCCTTCAAGCAATTTTCACAATTTTCAAGCAATTTTCATGTGCTTGCAGAGCTATCTTCTTTTGTTGTAAGTGTACAAGCTTTTTCGTCCTTTAATTGGCCTGCTGTCATATGTGATATGATCATTGTTCAAGTGAGAATCGCATCAATGAAATTAAGGCAGAATAAGTCAATTGGCTACATTCAAGGATTTGTATTTCTCCTAATAGTAAGTATTTGTTATTTACATTGAAACATCACTCTTATGATTTTTTTGTTTGATGCCTTGACTTTTGCATACATGTTGATGGTCTAAAACATCCCCAGCTTTGGTTTTACGAGCACACCTCTCTTTTAACTCCTGATGCTCCTGACGCTAGACCTCGCATGCTGAGGTGGCCAACCAATCATGGGTTGAGTGC
This sequence comes from Phalaenopsis equestris, assembly GCF_001263595.1. Classification (NCBI taxonomy): domain Eukaryota; kingdom Viridiplantae; phylum Streptophyta; class Magnoliopsida; order Asparagales; family Orchidaceae; genus Phalaenopsis; species Phalaenopsis equestris. The sequence goes on from NW_018164576.1 coordinate 123,933, forward strand.
TGAGAAGATTCATGAAGCCTTCAAGAGACTTGATTATGTAAACCATTTAATTTTGATTACAGCTTATTGGCACATCTTTTTAGTAGCTTTCTAAGAGTGATTACAATGATTCTGACGAATACATTTTTATTGTAGGTTAATGACGGATTCTTAGCTTTGAGTGATGATGAAGTACAACTCCTCGAAAATCCAGAGCAGGGACCGTCGATCCCTGCAAGGCAACTTCCACATCACGAAAGTACTACAGAATCATCTTCACCCAAATCGTATGTCAGGGGTACAATTGTTTCTAGTGATATAACCCCAGTACCCGGACATACAACGGAGAGTGCTGATTTCGGGGTACTATATGAGATGCTAAAATCTCAGGAACAAATAAGCTTAAATATACAAGAAACTGTTACTGATATGAGTGCACGGATGAATATTGTGGTAGAAGCATTGTCCACCCTAACAGGTTTGGTGCATAGATTAGTTGAAACCAAGGCTGAGAAGTTCACTGAGAAAATAATATCTGATACAAGTAAGAAGACCAGCAGTAGTGGTCATCAGCAAAAGAGGAAAGTGGACCCCCCAGCATCTCAATACCAGTTTAAGAGAAGACGTAGAAAAATTGATGATGTGGATATTGTTGCTCCTGTAAATATACGGCTCACTACCCAACCAAATACATAAGACTGGCGCTATAGAAGTTGTAAGTATATTCAACTAAATTAAAAGTAACATAATTGCATTCGAAGATTAACACAGTAACATCTCAATATCATTCAGGCGAATATGTTTGCCAGAGATGCCGCTGATTCATTTACATCCAAAATCAATAAATGGTCCCTATCGATTACAAAGAATGTACCAACACAAAGGAATAGTTTTGATTGTGGCATGTTCGTCTGCAAGTACATGGAAACTCTAGTGCAAGGCGAAGAAGTCGACTAGAGTGCACATATGAACTGGCAGGATCATATGGAGCGATTTAGAGCAGAATTTGTTTATGACATGTGCTTATTTTTTAGGACTTCTGATTAGAGTTGTATAATTTTACTTTGCATATTTTGTTTAGATAACTGTATATGTGATAGCTTCATGGTTACTGTATATTGATTATTTGTATAGCTTACTCACGTGTTTGTAGCTTGTTGAATGTTGGTCAACTGCCTTAGTTTATATCTTGACACAATGTTTATAGCTAACTATTAGTATTTACATGTCATTTGCACGTTGAATAACACGGGAGTAATACCTAGATAACACGACAGTAACACGAGCATAATGCATCTGCTACATCCTGAGTAACACGTGGATAACACGTGAGTAACACGAGAGTAACGTATATGCTACATCTTGAGTAACACGTGGAAAACACGACAGTAACATGAGAGTAATGCATCTGCTGTGGATAACACGTGAGTAACACGAGAGTAACGTATATGCTACATCTTGAGAAACACGTGAAAAACACGACAGTAACATGAGAGTAATGCATCTGCTACATCTTGAGTAACACGAGAGTAACACGTGGATAACACAAGTAACACGAGAGTAACGCATATGTTACATCCTGAGTAACACGTGGAAAACACGACAATAACACGAGAGTAATGCATCTGCTACATCCTGAGTAACACGGGAGTAACACGTGGATAACACGAGAGTAACGCATGTGGTACACCGCGAGTAATACGGGAGTAACACGTAGATAACATGAGAGTAACACGAGCGTAACACATATGCTACACCCTGAGTAAAACGGGAGTAACACGTAGATAACACCCTGAGCCAATAAATATAATAATATTACCTATCCTATTTAATTTATAATATAAAATTTATCTAAAAGAGTTTAAAAATTTATCACAAATCTTTGATCGTATGAATAACACGAGGAAGAATAACACGAGGAAACACGAGGAAATTGGGAATAACATAGATTAATCGACGGTAACACGGTGTAGTAACACGGCAGAATACGCGTGATAACACAGAGTAACGCCGATTAATCGGTCAGTAACAGAGGGAATATTCGCTGTGAGCGTGCATTAAGAGGGCAATAACCCAAGTTATTCTCGTGTTTCTCTTATGGTTTTCAGCATGAGTTATTACAATGATATTCCTGTGTTATTTTCGTGTTATTCTCGTGTTATTTACGTATTATTGTCCGTGTTATTCCCGTATTATTGATGTGTTCTTCCCGTGTTATTCACGTATTATTGTCCGTGTTATTCCTGTATTATTGATGTGTTCTTCCCGTGTTATCCTCGTCTTCTTCCCGTGTTATTAACGGGTTCGCCAGGGTGTTATTGACGTCTCCCATACGGTGTTACAGTTGATATATGCATTTGAACGGGATTAATACACAAATATTTGAACAAACACATATTCTCGTGTTATTCACGTGTTATTCACGTGTTATTCCCGTGTTATTTACGTATTATTGTTCATGTTATTCTCGTATTATTGGTGTGTTATTCTCGTGTTATCCTCGTCTTCTTTTCGTGTTATTAACGATATTCCTCGTGTTATTCACGTGATATTCCCGTGTTATTACCATACTATCCTCGTGTTATTCCTGTGTTATTCACGTGATATTTCCGTGTTATTCTCGTATTATTTATGTGTTATTCTCATGTTATTCCTCGTGTTAATGTTATTCCTCGTGTTATTTCCATCGTGTTATTTCCACGTTAATCTCGTATTATTCTCGTGTTATCCTCGTCTTCTTCCCGTGTTATTAACGGGTTCGCCAGGGTGTTATTGACGTCTCCCATACGGTGTTACAGTTGATATATGCATTTGAACGGGATTAATACACAAATATTTGAACAAACACATATTCTAAACCACAAATTACTTTTTCGTAAAAAGGTTTACAGATTATATAGTATTATAGCTTTTACAATATCAATCAATATAAATTCTCACTTATGGATTCCATCAATTCCATCAAAAGTCCAGCGTGCGTTTCACTTAGTTGCGGTGCATAGTTTTCCTGCAGCATGTGAGTAATACGAAAAACAATTAAAGTAAATGATTTTATATAAGAGGTAGTGATATGATACTGAATTTTATCAGCATACCTGAGTATGGCAATCCGTCAAACTTTGCTCGAATGCGTCCACGGCTCGACGACTACTTGCTGCCTCTTGTTCCATTCCGGGATGCAATGAGTCAAATTAGAAGTACACATTATACATGGAATGGAATGAGGAAATACTAAATTAAAAAAAAATTATACTTTTGGCTTTCTTATTTCTCTCCCAATGTCCTTTCAGCCTAGTTGTAGATACTCCTTTCAGCCTTTTTTTAATAGGGTCATTCACATTGCATTCTATATTTGTGGTTTTATTCTTCTTTTTTGTTTTCTGTAATTCTATCGTTCTCCCTACTATAACATCCTCAATATCTCCTGATATCTTTTTAAACGTCTCCCACAAACACTCCTCAGCTAACTCATGTCCTTGTACTCTATTAATGAGTTGATATGCAAATTTTTGGGAGCATGAATTGAATATAAGGGAACTTGAAGAAACATTATTATAGACGGAGTCTTTTAGCTCTCTGCACCCAAATCTGTTATACATGTCCCTTTTAACATTGATGGACCACCGCAATAAGAAATATTTCTCCGAAATCACCTTTATTTTTACGAGACTTATAACAAATAGTGCATGGGAGCACAACAACCCCATCATCTCAAACTTTTTGCAACTACATGTAACCTCACAAGTAACATTGTCAACTAACACATTTCAGGGCTGCCTTGTCGCCTCATCATCCAATCTTGATACATAATATTTAGCATCACTTTCCACTGTACTTCAGATGTCAGCCCACATAAGTCATTCAAGAGCTCTTGTTCAAACATTGAGTAAAGCTTCCTTGTATAGAATGAGGCAGCTTGCCTCAGCATGTGATTGATTTTAACCATGGGTGTCCTCACGGACTAACTGCATTTGAAATCTTCATCTTTCTCACTCCGGCGCCACAATTTCATTATGTTTTTAAGACCGATAAAACAATCTGTGAGAGAGCTAGTTGGCTTTGAAACACCATGACAAACATTGTTGGTCAACTCACTTCTTTGTGTTGATAAAATTCCCATACCGAATATATCCTTATTAAATGTTGTTGACCATTTATGTCTTATACGATACATTTCATCTAACCAAACATTATTTTATAGTTCCCCAAACTCAATCATTAAGGACCACGTTTCTTCAAACTCCTCCTCATAATCACACTTGCTCAAGCATTTATAAAAAAGAACACAGACACTCTTAGTACGCACTTCACAGTGTACTTTGGAAGGCAGTTTCTTATAGATATGTCATTGACATAATCTATGACGTGTTTGTGGGAGGCATTCTGCAATGGCTCTTGCCATTGCTTGATCCTGATTGGTAAAAATTGTTATGGGATGTTTGTCTCCCATTATTCAAATGAATGATTTGAATAACCACATGAATGATTCAGCAGTCTCATCAAATAAAAATCCAACTCCAAACAGTATGTTCTGCCAGGTTAACCCCCCACAAATGGAGCGCAACATAAGTTATATTTATTTAATCTGTAGCTTGTATAAAAAATTATGACATCCCCGAAACAGTCATAATCCAGTCTGCACAATCCATCACTCCAAAATATGCTATATGCTTGTTAATGCTTGTTAACCTACCAGACTCATCTGTTTGGAAATCCCAAGCAAACATGTTGTCCCTAGTTTGCCTCTCCATGAACAATTGTATTAAAACATTGGCATCTCCCTGTTCAATTCTTTGTCTTCTTTCTCTCTGGATAAAATTAAATGCATCTCTCTTGGTGCACTCCAACTTCTCCTCACCACCAACCTCCGTGGCAATGAAATTGTATGCATGTGTTGCTCTGATGCCTGAACCTGTCATGAATCTCAACACATCTGCATTAATCCCACTTATCCTTCTGTTGGAACGAAGAATGTTGGAACAATCCCACTTATCCTTCTGTTGGAACGAAGAAGATGCTTATCACTACTTTCGGCCAAAGGATGATTATGATTTTTACTGTCCAATTGCACTGTCCAATTGCCTTCGAAATCAACTTGAAATCGTACCATAACCTTACAGTCAGTCCTCGTGTCCGCTTTTCTGAACTTAACTGTGTTGTTAGGCTCTTTCTTATAGCCAGCTTTTCCACAAATATAACCTTTAACCTTGAGTTTCTTGGAGTTCGACCAGTAGGTGGTATGATCATTCCAAACAGTGAATCCCACGTGATGTGCATAGGCACGACAGCTTTCATATGCTTCTTCCTCACTGTGAATAATGCTGTTAAGAACCTTCTCTGCAATAGGATCATTGCAAACTTGTGTTGCCTCTGAGGACTGCATAAAACAATGGTGATATCAATAACACCAGAATAACACAAGGGTAACACAAAAAAAACCATAATAATACAAAAGCACTGTAGAACAACACCCAAAAGATACTACATCAACACCTACTTTTACATGTAGTAACACTGCAGTAACACCAAAATAACACAAGGGTAACACCATTAAACCAGAAGCCTAAAACCATAGTAACGAAAAAAACCATAATAATACCAAAATACACTGTAGAACAGCACCCAAAAGATACTACACCTACGTTTACATGCAGTAACACCACTGTAACACTAGAATAACACAAGGGTAACACCAATAAACCAGAAGCCTAATACCATAGTAACGAAAAAAAACCACAATAATACCAAACCACACTGTAGAACTGCATCCGATAATACTACATGAACACCTATGTTTATATGGAGTAACACCACAATAATGTAGAACAACAACCAAAAGATACTACATCAACACCTACTTTACATGGAGTAACATCATAGTAACACCAGAATAACACAAGGGTAACACAAAAAAACCAGAATTCTTAAACCGTACTAATGAAAAGAAAAAAAACCACAATAATACCAAACCACACTGTAGAACTGCATCCGATAATACTACATGAACACCTATGTTTATATGGAGTAACACCACAATAATGTAGAACAACAACCAAAAGATACTACATCAACACCTACTTTACATGGAGTAACATCATAGTAACACCAGAATAACACAAGGGTAACACAAAAAAAACCAGAATTCTTAAACCGTACTAACGAAAAGAAAAAAAACCATAATAATACCAAACCACACTGTAGAACAACATCCAAAAGTGACTGCATCAACACCTACGTTTACATGGAGATAAAACTAACAACATTCAAAAGTGACTACATCAACACCTACGTTTACATGGAGATAAAACTAAAGCCTAAACCACTTAAACAGTACTAAATAAAAGACAAGAAACAAGAGTAATAGGAGAGTAACACCGAAATAACACAACAGTAACACCAAGACTCACTTGATCTTGACTTTCAAAGTTCAGGCTGAATGATGTCATCTCAACGTTCATGGAGACTTCCGGCATCTGAACGTCCATGGAGAATTTCAACAAGACTTAGCTATGGCGGAGCTGTGAACGGAGCTATGAACGAAGGTGTGAAAAAACCAACGAAAAAATTTCATCACCCTTCGAATAGAACAGCAACCTGACGTGAAATAATTTTATCATGACGATATTTTTTTCAGAATTCGGGTTTAGGGCGGGGCCCGATCGCGAATACTAATGGAATAAGTGAAATCGTAATTTACAGCTGACGACATCTTATTGGAAACACATATTACTTGAGTAGTACTGATGGAATAATTTTCGTCATTCGTTCAACATATGTTAATAAAATTTTTATGAATTAAGAGGAGTGGCGAATAACACAGGCCGATAGAACGTGGAGAAAAAGAAACCTGGCTCGGAAAAAAAAAATAGCAGATCGCGAAACTCGACGCTCCCTCGCTCGCCGCGGCAGAAGGTGAGTGAAGAGGACGGGAATATGCACGGCAAGGAGGATGAAGGATATTCGAGTGGGAAGGATTCTTTGGCAGCACCGAATTCCAACGAGGAAACGGGCAGCGGCGGATCGTCGGGGACGTCTTCTTCTGCGGACAAGAAGAAGGAGAAGACAAGGGTGAGTAGGACATCGCTAATACTGTGGCATACACACCAGAATGACGCCTCCGCCGTCCGCAAGCTCCTGCAGGAAGATGGCAACCTCGTGAACGCCACGGACTATGACAATCGCACCCCGCTTCACGTTGCATCTCTTCATGGCTTGATCGATGTGGCCAAGTGCCTCCTCGAGTACGGCGCTGATGTCAATTCGCAGGATCGTTGGAAGAATACGGTATTCCGATCACTTCTTATCTTTACTTTTTCTTCTCGATCACAAATCATGAGTCATGCTCTTAATCATAGAGAAAAATAGAAGGGTGGGTTCCTTAGAACGTTTGGCAGATGTGCGTTTAACCGAGGATGGCATGAAAAATTATTATAATAGAGAGTCCAGAAAATAGGTTTGGTCGTGAGGAATAATTTTTGATGATTTGTACATGTGCAAATGAATAATAAAAGATACACAAATAGGATATATATTCATGTACGTAGGATTGATGGGAAAGAATTGTGCCAATAGTCTTACTTGATTTTTTCTTAAATTTTGGTTGGGCATTTTAATCATAATTATTAGTAGTTAGCAGCTTGAACTCCCACTTTTGTGGTAGGAACTACGTCCACGGGCCACAAAGCCTCGCTCAGAGCCCAATGTATAACGCTCAACAAGACTGAAATGAGAAACAAAACTTATTAAGCGAACTCCGAGTAATTGGGTAGGGCTAATGATGATGATAATTCGCACACTCAGTTTTTTTTTTTTTTTTTGGGTGTATTGCTCATTCGTACTTAAAAAAAAAAAATAGAAAAAATCTCAACTTGATATCACAAGATAGTCATGCAAAAATCATTTCAAAATGAAACTCTGTTGTGTAGGAGATTAACTCTAAAACTTTTTTGCAGCCACTTGCTGATGCTGAGGGAGCTAAGAAGCACAGCATGATAGAGTTGTTGAAATCACATGGTGGATTGTCTTTTGTAAGTTTTGTTGTCAGCTTAATTGAGGTTCATGATATAATTCAAAAGTAATATTCCTTGCTATTTTTTTCTCAATTTACCTTTTACTGCTTGCTAATTTTATTTTGTGTTTTACTGATATAATTTTAAATGCAGTTTATTTAGAAATTTTGCTATTTTTTCATTATATCTATACATGTCTGTAATATTATTTTCTTATTTCTTTGGTATACTTGTTTTAGAAGATCCGTAGTTGGAAAATTGTGGGAAGATGGTTTTTTGAATTCCAAAATAGAACGGCTTGTATGGATGGCTACTGAATAGATTTTTTCAATTTGTAATTTTTTGAGTGAAGTGATTCAAAAATTTTCTTATAATTCTTGTTTACTTTTTGGGAAATTTTGAGGATTTAAGAATGCGTCACCTTAAGTGCAAGGGCCTAAAGCTCAAATATAATGGTGCAATGAAGGGGATGCAGCAACACCTTTTCCTTGAATGCAAGTGTTCAACACTGAAATAGGACTGCATTGTTACCTTTTAGTTGCATGGCATCAGTGCTCTATCCATGAATGCAAATAGTGCTGGTACGACAGAAGTTATGCCAATATGGGGGCTTTTGGCCTTTGCTTTCCAAAGAGATGCCATGAAACTTCTTTACCCTAAAAAGGATTGGATTTCTACTCATCAAAGCACAAAAGAAGGAGGGAATTTCCATATGCTTGAATAATTAGCTAAACATATTAGCAATACCAGACTTATATATATTCTAAATCAGCTAAGCATGTCAATATTTGGCAGTGTAGCATAGTAGCACTTCGTTGAATCTTTGCTTCCACATTCATGTTAACTGTCATTATTATTGGGGATTGCAATGGAATCCTTTTACTTTGAATTTTATATATTTTCATCTGCAGAAATGCTACCAGAAACAATTTTAGACTGTTGGATAGTGAACCCATGTTCTGCTTAGTCCATATCTTTAACCTCTTTTTTGTTTAGGCTTTAGCTTTTTATTTTCATGAGATTTTAAGTGGCATGCTTGCTTTTTGATAGATTTAGCAAATCATGTTATTTTGTTATGATAATTATTGCTTTTACATTTATTCACCAAATGCTTTCCTTCACATATTTCGTGCAGGGACAAAATGGAAGCCATTTTGAACCTAAACCCGTCTTGCCCCCTCTTCCTCACAAGTGCGACTGGGAAATTGATCCATCGGAACTAGATTTCTCATCCTCGTCTGTAGTTGGAAAGGTTAGCTTCTGATTTTTGAACTATTAGTTAATGTTAAACATTTCATGGCATGGTTTAGTTTTAGATGCTAAAGTTTTTATATTGTCTTGTTTCAATTTCTGCACACAATTGAAATGAATGCTGGTGAACTGCTTTGGCGATAGGTTTATATCCTTCTGGTTTTTTGTGTTAGATTTAGGGTCCGTTTGGGGAGGAGGTTTTCGCGCGGCGCAGAGAGCGACCGCGAATCGCGATTGTTTGGGGCGGAGGATTTTGTGCGGCGGGACGCGGGTCGCTGATCGAACCCCGTGGCCCGCGTTCGAGCGATGGATCATTATCCCGGTTACCCTTCATCGCTGCAGAGATGTGGGAGAATCCAAAGAAGCAAGGGATGCGAGAGAATCCAGATAAGTGAGGGATGCAGGAGAACCTAGATGGCTCTGCTCCGTCGCCATTGTCGAGAACTCCCACATCTCCGTCGTGGGAGAAGGCAGCAGGCAACATCACCTACGATTCGCCCTCTTTCACTCCTCCCATTACCTCCGTCGTGGGATAAGTATGCAATCCATGTATTTCCAACATCTTGGTGTTATTATTTTCTTAATTGGCTTTATCGGGGCTGTTTGGTTGCAAGATATAGCCAAATTTAGCAAGTATTTTGGTAAAATTAGCTACATTGATCCTATTGCCTTCTTAATTTGCAATTTACTCGTATACCTGAAGAAATCGGATAGGCGTGCAATCCATGCATTTAGCAAGTATCTAGGCTAAAATTTTGAGGTTGTTGAATGTAAGAGATTTATATCACTTTTTCTCACCGTGCCTTTTTTCCTCAGTTAAATGCTAAATATTAAAAGTACTGGCCAAAGTGTTTACTGTCATTTAATTGTATTTATTGCTCTTCATGCCAAACTTTTTTCAATATTTAATGATTTCTTCTTTGATAGCCAGGTAAAAGCAATATCTCCTATAGGAACACAATCTTGTTGGTATTCTTTTTATTAAACACATCATCATTCAAATTGTATTTATTATATCTATAAGTTAGATGGATAAATGCTTGTTGTCGTTGTTATTCTATATCCATAAGTTAGATATTTTTAAAGATAGAGTAAAACAAACCAAAGTTAGTCATACCTTTTAGTATCAGATTATTCTCCTTGATTTGTGAAATGAATTGTTGTTAAAGCTTTCATACTTTGATTAATTACTTGAACAAGGTGACATCATTAATATCATCATTATTTTTTCTTATAAATTTATTAGTTTTTCTTTTTCTTTTTTTTTTGGCACTTTCGGCAATCACTATTAAGTGAGTGGTGTATCTGAACTTCTATTCTGTTTTGAAATGAATTTTTTTTTCTGAAGTATCAAACATGTCGCTGTCATAGTTATGTTTTAAATAGCTTTACTAAACATGAGCAGAATGGTCTTTTTTCCATAAGCAGCTGACCCACAGTTGTTTTCACACAGCTTTAAAAAACAGCTTCTCCGCAGCAGCGCTTCCCCACAACAGCTTCTTGGGACAGCGCAACTACAACTGAAAAGTTGAGAAGTTTCAACTACCCCAAACAGACCCTTAGTCTAATAGGTTCAGGGTCTGTTTGGTGCAACTGCAGCTGCGCTGCCCCAGGAAGCTGCTGTGGGTGCTTAAGCTGTCTGATTGTTTGTTGCAGCTGTGTGAAAACAGCTGCCCTCGTTTCTAGAAAAATGACCATTTTGCCTCTGTTTAGTTAAACTGTTTGGAACAGAACAATGACAGTCTTATATATGATACATCAGAAGCAGAAATTCACTTTACTCAGAAGCAGAAATTCACTTAGCAGAAATTCACTTTACAAGCTAAACATGTAAAAAATAGACTTCTATAATTTTTTTTTTTTGTTATACTTTTATTTTTTCTCAACCATTTCACTCACTAAGGAGTTAATGAGGTCTTTGTAATTCCCAATAAATAAAAGATAATCTTTCATCCACAATTTCCCTAATATTTTCTCCCTTTAAACTTCCTTAGGCTCAACTCAAATCTGTTGTGAGGTATAACATTACCAATACATTGGATAGCAGTGATCAAATGCAATTTCTTCCATTGAAAATTCTCTGTCCAGTTAATATTAAACAATATATATTAAATCATCATTGTGACTCACCATCATCCCTCACAAAAAGAAAAAAAAACATAATCTTACTTTTCGTCAACCAAACAAGATTGAACAAAGAAATTCTCGCAGAAATTTTTCCCAATCAATGAAATTAGGCAAAGCAAGTTTCAACCACGTTTTCATTCCTTCCCCATAATTCCTTCAAGCTGAACAAAACCTTAAAAGCCCTAAGAGAAAAATGATTGGTGAAATCAAAGAGAAACTTATCTTTGAACACCTTTAATAGCTTTCCTTCACTTATATCACCCAAAGTAATACCAAACGCCGACCTCCTATTCAAACAAAACCAAGCTCAAGAGAATATATATTGCAGAAGTTTTGCTAATAGATCAGAAAAACCTAAGCAACAACAGAGTAACATGCAAAAAAATCAGAAATAGAAACGAGAAAAGGGCCCTGGTCTTTTGTATATCCATTCATCACTTGAGAAGAGAGCGGGAAAAGATGAGCAGCAACGAGCGTTCAAAGAAGTAGTGTGGAGACGAGCGGGAGTGGAAGGCGGGTATGGGGAAGAGACAAAAGGCGTGACAGTGATGAGTAGTGCTTTTGCTAGATTTGTGATTGACTATAGATCGGCAGGTTCGCCGGAGAAATGGGAAGAATGAAGGTTTAGCGGCTGTAAAGAATCAAAGGGCCCGGCGCATCGAATTGGGAAAGCTGAAGCCAGTGGACTTCACGAGAGAGAAGGCTCGGGGAGAAGAATTTCGCGGGGGCAAAAGGTTATAGAAGCGGGGCGAACGCGGGGCCATGGGGTTGATCTCGTGGCCCGCTTTCCCTCAGCTTCTACGATGCGCGAGTTAACATCCAAACAGTTTTTTTTTTTCGTTGCGGTGAGCGCCACAGCGCCCCCCCCCCCCCGTTTCTTCTTTTTTATATGATTAGATGCCTTTTGGTTGAATTTCATTTACATCTATTGAGAAGGACGCATTGCGGTCATTTTGTATGATGCTGATTGAACTAATTTCAATCAAATTTGTTTAAATTGGCATAACTCTTCTTGAGATAAGACTAAATAGAATCTGTTGCAGACAGGTATTTTTACGAAATACCTATCAGACTGTGCCAGCAATCAAAAATAGAGGTAGAAGGTTTAGCATTGCTGATTTACATTTTCAAAGCTGGAGTAAAACAAAACATAAACATTATATAGCTTTCACTTTTAGATTGATAAATGACCAGCAGTTTCTGATTAACAAATATGATAAAGGAAGCTAAAATATTAAACCATGAGTGCTTCCCCAGCCCTCCACATGCTTGCTTTATTTTTCCATTACACAATGTCACACTTCAGCAAAAAAAAGGACTTTCAACATGTCTGCCCATGCAGCGCTTTCTATTATGCTAGGAGATTAAAGATTTTTCACCAAATTATATATGGGATAAAATGAAGGCTAGCTTGCACATATAATTTCTGGAGTTTGTATATTGGTCCAAACTTACAAGTGTAGCTGACTTAGCTTTGTGGTTGGGTGTTGTGTCCAATCATAAGGTGTTGAGTTCAAGGCCTAGCATATATGGTTCTGCTCAAGAAAACAAGTGCCCATCTTAGGAGTTTTTTTCTTGGGATACGAATTATTTTAACTTTTCTTTTACTTTTTTATGGAATTGAATGGGTATTTTTTGGGTTATTGTCTTTCACATAAGTTTCATATTCATGTCTTTGTTCTTTGCGTGCGTTTCCTATGTTGTTCAGCTTTTGTTAAGTTTTTTTTATGAAGCTTGCTGCATGTTTTTATTACATCGAGCCCCATAAGAAATCTCTATTGATAATCTTTGTTCGAGGTGGCTGTTTGTGCACCTTGGAAGAGAAATTTGAATTAGTGTTTTATGTTGGCAGCTTTTTTCACCAAAGCCAAACCTTTCATTAGGTTGTTGGCGATCATTAATCCGCATTTTCATCCTTCTATTTGAATCATAACAATTACTTCATTTAGAGAGAATAAATCATTTTATTCGAGAATTTATATTTAATAGCATCAAACTCAACATTTAATTGTACGAAAAATATCTTTAATTTAGTCTTTTTCAATAAATTTTTTCAAGGAGTGGCACATTTTTGCCACATCCTATTTGGATGCATTGATATTGATTTATCTCTTATGAAAAATCTTATAGTAGATGGGAGTAATTCTGTGATGAACTTCTTCATTTTGTGGCCGAGATGTTCATTTTCATTCCATAAAGCTGGGTTGCATCATCAACTTATGAATTTGCTAACGTCACTTATTTAAGAAATCATGAAATTCTATAACTCGGACATTGCCATAGAGTCCTGTTCATCACAAACATTGGATGGGGGATTGCCTTACTAAGGTCTGGTGTTTAGTAAATGATCATCTGAGATAATTGTTTCCATTCAAATAGTTCTTCCATCTCACTTCCAGATGAGCTGACCAATGAAACATGCATATTATGATTCATTAGAAGGCAATTTGTGATAGTAATTATTTGCAAGAGAATATAAATAAGGCTGTAACCATTAAGGCTACAGCCAACGAGAAATAAACTGAGACTCGGACATCATATGAAGAATTGAAGAGAATAGGTTCTATTTTTTATTGCACAATGTGTACTGAATTTATACAATTATAGTTTAGTAGGAAATAACTAAATGAAGTTGTGAAAATTAGAGATGCGACTAATACAAATTTTACGATAAAATTTAGAGGAATGGCAACAACTAGCTGAAGTTATATGGATGGATGAGCTGGCATGAAAAGGTTATCATGGATTGGAGAACTCGAATGGAGATGTTGGTATGGGTGAGCTTGTTGAGGTGTAACCGCTTGGCTGCTTACTAAGGTGTAGCCACTGGGTTACTTGTTAAGGAGTAATTTTTGGACTGGATGAGGCATAACTTATCACACGCTTGTTTGAAATGCTTATCTTGGTACTATAAGTTTTGATGAAAAAAAATAATCTCAAATTTTGAGATAAACTTTAAAAGCCAAGATCAATTAAATATATTTTTTACTCGAGAAATAAGTGTTGCATATATTTGTAATTGTAAGCATAAAATGCAAAATAAGTATCGGGAAATAAATAATATTTAGTTGTGTCAATAGATCTTTAACAATAGCTCAACGGGGAAATAACAGTAATAAAGAGAAACGAAAGAAATAACTCATAAGTAACAACTTCCCAAATGCAAATGAAGACTAAGTTAAAACTATAGCATAAAATTATGTGTTAAAAGATATAATTACAGTTGAAATGTATTCCTTTAATGGAGATCCACCAAGTGACATCATAAAATCAATTAAAGTAAAAAATTTCTATGAATGAGTTTAAAATTCAAACTTAGCAAATAACTAAATATTTATTTAGATATAAACGACAAAACATGGACATATAATATCAACAATAGGGACACGCTTTACAATATAAAAGCAATATTATGAGTGCCATCTTGTCATCATATTAAAATAATATCATATGACGTGAATGAAAATTATCAACTGCTATAATATGCTCTACAATATGGTGATTGATATTCATGATCATTCATATAAAAAATTATAAACAAGATTTTTTTTTGGCTACCATAATCATGTGCAATCGCATGTGGCATAATTATATATATGTGAAGGTGGTTCATCACTGCTCCATCTTACTATCTTTATATTTTTATATATTTATAATTGGTTTTACTAAGACACTCTTAGCCGAGAAGATATGCACCTGCACATGTCAATGCTATGATTTCGAAGCAAGTTGCCATGTCATGGAACCATTGGCTTGGCTAGCTAAATTCACTATGATTTATGTGGACAAAATAATATGTGTGTGAACAACTCTTGCAATAATATAATCATTTCAAAGTTAATTTATCTAGTAATTAAAATAGGATAAAACTATCTACATTACATAGTCTTCTAATGTAAGCATTAAATAATATCTACAAATTATGTATATTAATAATTGAATGTGAAATGCTTAACTGACAAATTACTAAGTACTTAAGCAATCTATTGCATGTAGTCTAGAATAAAGCTCTTAACAAAGAATAATGTATTTATCTTTTAGTATTTAAAAATTATCTACTTTAAATTGCAACAGTTGAAATCATGCTTTTTGGCAATAGAAAGAAATTGAGTCAAATATTAACTCTAAAATCTCAACGAAGATTTTAACTAAATACTTAAATATGTATATTTAATTAAATAATAACCTACTTTGAAGATTTTCTAGATACTCATAATTTGATGTTGTAAATATTTTAAAAGCTCTGTGTTTTATTTGAAGATTGTTTATATACACTTCCTTATTTATGTTTGATATCAATCAATAATTGAAGAATTAAAATGTATGATTTTACCTTGTGATGATTTAAAAAAGCCTAATTCTTCACGGACTTGGTCCTGACTAGTACAAGTTAGGACGAGTATTTGTGAAAATTGAGTTTGACCGAGTCATACTCCTCAGTTATAACTGTGGTTGACCACCCTTGTGATTTCAACATCTTGAATTTCCTTTTCCCTTTGAAAAATCTATAACTAAGAACAATTCATTGGTCTTCCATTTTTGCTCTGTCAACACAATGCATGATAGGTTTCTTTCCAATTTCAGATCTTTGATGCCAAAAATCTTGATTTATAATCACCAATAAAATTGGCGAGAGGGTGCTTACGACTTGCTTTGATATGTTTGGATATTTTTTAATAGGAAGCTTTAAAGGATGTTAGGAAGAGTGGAAACAAGGGATTAGGATTTTGATATGTAGAATTAGGGGAACGCCATGTTATGAGTCAGTTTGATTTTAGGTCTTTGGTGTGGTGAATATACATAACCCAGGGGTTTGAAACGAATTGAAAATCTCAGGTAAGGGTGCCTAGATGTGTTATGGAAAGTTTCATGAAATATGGGACATTTTATATTTTATTTGTAAACTAGGTCATATAGGAACCCAATTTGGCAAATAACTTTGGGTGGGTGTTTGGTTTTGTTAGAGAGATATTCAAGGCTTGAGAAAAATTGAAAACTTTTTATTAATAATATAAGAAATGTCTAGAGTAATTTTGGAGCTTTTTACAAAAACTTACGAGGGATTTGAGGTAGTCAAATATCCAAAGGTGGTATACTAGATTAAATTTGGCCTACTTTTTACTGAACTCTTTATGGTGGTGGTTTTAGGCTATGGTTTTGTGGGAGATTTGAGAAGAATAGAGGAATATATGAGCAAGATTTTCATATCAAGATATAAGTTTTTACAACAAGAGGAAAATTAAAAGTACAAGGATAACTAATACTTACCACTCACCAAAATAATACGGTGGCGAAAGATCAAATCTCTATCTCCTGGCCACCAAGTCTCCATACATTGAATGAAATTCAATTTTTTAAAAGTAAAAAACTCTTCATTTAGCTAAAAATCTAAATACTATAGAGTGCATCCATTTTTTTTCTACGTACCAGTATGATAAGCCTGTGATAGAGCATATACTGGAAACAAGAAATAAAACAACAAAAAAACTAAACGTCAGGATGCCACTGAAGTTTGTCGCAATGCTGACTTCCTACAATTTCAACAAATATAAACTCTCAGATTTTTATCAATGCGGTTATCAATGATGATGTATCCTAAAGCAGAAAAGAAAAAAAACTTTAGCTGTCTGTAGCTTGAGAGGGGCGCTACTTTGGTTGTCTAGGTAGTTGAAAATTCTAACTAAGGAAAGTTTGAGGTGCTCAGGTAGCACTTCGCTTTGCCTGAGCTGCTAATTCATTAGCTCATTGATAAATATGCACCCATTTGCAGCAAAATTTTCCGGAAAATGAAATTTTTTGTTGTCATGGAATGTTGTCTAAAACTATATTTCAAAACATCGCAAGTGATGAAATTCCAAGTTTTTTTTTTATATTTCATATGCTGTCCAGGGAGTGCTGTTTGTTCTTGCAAAAGCATATCCTGCACTTAACATTCCTCTAGCTAAAATATCTTCAAAGAAACTATAGTATGCAGTGGATCTCATGTCTGTGGTTTCTCGCCAGTCATTTGACTTCCAGATGCTAGTATTAAACCTTCTTTATATATGTCTGGTATACTTGCAGGGATCCTTTGGTGAGATTCTAAAGGCCTTTTGGCGTGGAACACCTGTAGCAGTTAAACGGATTCTTCCAACGTTATCAGATGATAGATTGGTTATGTAAGTTTTTTCAGAATATTGCTATTCTTTTTCTACTGTTAAGAAATAAAGTATTCTCTTTAATAGAAAATATTTGATTACCATGTAGCTACTCAGTGTTATCTTTAGGCTAGATTGGCCAATGTAAGCCATCACAACCTTATGGAATATTTCTGTGTGAGGACCACAATTTTGAAGCTTACGGAGGATTCTGCAAATCTTTAATCTGAAAGATAGTATTACTTAAATAACTTTTGAGATATTTTTATAAGTTTTATGTTTTATTTCTTAAAATATTAAGTTTTGTTCTAATGGGAGAACTTAAGCCACTCTACGTGTCAACAAATTTTATTTGTTGAATTTGGTTCCTTCATTACGTTTGCCCTTTGTCTATGTTCTAAATGTAATAACCTACATCCTACTGTTCCTCTGCTTTATCCTCCATAAAAGCTTTTTAAAGCTCTAAAGGTTACAATTTTGACCCAGCAGCATTATTTTTAGGATAGTGATTGTCACCACTAAGAGATTTTAACTATTTTTCATTCATATCAAAAGAAATTCTGATTCTCATACCAACCTGAATTACAAAATGCAAAGTAGTGACAAAAATGTTATGATAACTTTTCTTAACTGCATCTCCTTGTTCAGTTCATTGTGTTGAGTTTTAGCAGCACGTGATATTAGGAGCAATATTTATCAACTTAGAGGATGTATTCAACATGGAATGTAATTTTGGTAGTAGTAGTTTTAGTGCCAAAGTTGTAACTATGGGTGATCAAATTATTAAAATGTGTGAACGCTTTAGATATCTCGAGTCTATTGTTTAAAGTGATGGTTAAAGTGATGGTGATATAGATGTGATATAGATGGGGATGCTATTAATAGAATTTAAGTTGGTTGGTTGAAGTGAGGAATGTTTCGAGCCTATTGTGTGATAGAATAGACTGAAAGGAAACTTTTATAAGATGGTGGTGAGACCTGCAATGCTCTATGGCGTTAAATGTTGGCCTTTAAAATGGCCTTTAAAAGAGAAGCAAATTGTTTCCGAGATGAAAATTCTTAGGTGGATGAGTGGCTTTACACTTGAGACAAAAATGCGAAATGAATATATCTATGATAGGGTTGGTGTAGCCCAGTGGCGGACAAAATTAGAGAGTCGTCTTAGTTGGTTTGGTCACATTAAACGTCGACCATCTGATGATCCGATTAGGAGAGTAGATGTTTTAGATTTGACATATGTTAAGAAAGGCAGAGGTAGACCTAGAAAGACTTGGGCATATTGTATAAAAAATGATCTTAATTTATTAGAATTAAATGAAAATATGATACTTAATAGGATGCAATGGAGGAAAAGGATTCATGTAGCCGACCCCACTTAATGGGATAAAGATTTGTTGTTGTTGTTGTAGAGCGAATTAGTCATGTAAAAATAAGAAAATTTTAATTCTAGCTCAATTCAAAATCAAATCATTTTGTGTTGAGTTTACTAGATTCAAAATGACTCTATTCCGAATTGGCTAAAAAATTATTTTAAATAAATTGCTCATAGAAATATGCATATTATATATATAT
>NW_018164576.1:143107-149220 GCF_001263595.1 Phalaenopsis equestris
TTCGATTCCCCTCGAGTGTAGGGTGTGGTACTCAAATTTTTAGGTGCATGAGGGATGGCAGGGGCTCGTATAATAGCCTCCTGCCATTCCTTTTGAAAAAAACAAATTGCACACACACACACACACATCTATATATATATGCATTTTATATTATATAATCATATGTTTAAATGCTTTATGTAAACACTTATTTTGAACCTTATTTTTAGACTCAAAATATATCTGAATTAGTTGGGGCAAACTCAAAATCGATTTTTGTCTAGAATGGTGTTTAAATCGAATCAGAATTGATTTCAAGTCAAGCTAATTTCCAAGCTAAGCTCATGGTAGTTTTATTTTTGATTTTTTTTTTTAATTATCCGTAAGTAATGTGAAGGCTATTATCTAATTGTTTGTATGAAGATTTCACTATTTTCTGAAATGGCAAGATTATTGTGGCTCATCAACTACTTAAAATGTAACGGTTACATTGTCAAGTTCATGGGCTGTGTCTACTTTTTATATCATTTGTTTATTTTTCTGAATCATGCATCATTGTTTTTCCTCATGGGACTAGTTTGCTACTTCACTATTTATCTTAGGGTACTTTCATCATTTAAATAAAGTTGGTTATTATCTTAGGCTCATTTAATTATGTAGGATTGATAGAGCCGACTAAAGTTTACTGCATCTTTTTCCTTCTAGCTATGGGTTTGATGGCTTCTTCCTTTGCTTAGATTGTGTGTCAAGGAACATAAGTTATTACCGGGGATTACTTAGGTTATGTGCCCGCCAAGCTTATTTTAATCTTTATGTAGTATTCTGCGTAATTTCTGTTGTCCTCTGTCAATGGGTATTAGAATACATTAGAATACAACGTCAAAGTGAAAAATTCTTGTTTATCATTAATCAATTTAGTGTTTCAGCTGAATGTGCCTCCTCAATGCCTCTGCTTCCATTTTTTTTTCCTTTATCCGCTTTCTTTCTTCCCCAACTTCAGTCATTGTTTTATATTTCATCTTAGAATCCTTTTCTTGATAATGAACAGTTTCTTGGACAAGAACTAGAATGATGTTAATTCCTCATTATGGTAACTTTCGCCATGATGACTTCACATTACCACATGAGCTGGTCATTATCTCTACCTCAAAGTCTTCTGCTTCAAATTTCAATTCAATTGCAAAGCCATAAATGCACCGAATCATATTTTCTTCATATCATGCTCTTCTTTCTATGGGGAGTTGGATAAACAGATTTACAAATAGACACTGCTTTATGTGGTTGCAGCGTTCAGGAATAGCATGTCACGCCTACAAGCTTGATATTTTTTCCTCTCCATCAGCTGGGATATTTGGCTTTCAATATTTTTAACTTTACTGATTTGTAATATTTTGTTGTGAATGTATGCTTTATGATGTATATCTTTTTTTTAAGGTTTCTTTTTTTTTTTTTACAAACTTTTGTTAAGGTTTGTCTTTTGTTATTTTTTTTAAGCATGCCTTTCACGTCAGTAATTTTTGGTAATTTTTGGCGGTTTTTAGAATCACCCTGAAACCAGGTTACCTTGCCACACCAATGAAGACATTTTAGACGTGATGCATGTGGATCCATGTTCTCAAATTTTCATACTATCAGGTGCATTTGTGCAAATATTTGCTCTTTTTATGCAATGATACTAAAAAATGCACCAAAAATTATACCTGTTGTATCCAAAATTATGTGAACCAGCTAAGTGCAAGGAGGCCATAAACATTATTACACGCATTTTTGGTCAAGAAGCTTTTGCACGAACAAGCGAAAGCTAGGGGAGTGCATAGGAGAGAGAAAGCTAGGGGAGGAAAGCTAGGGGACTAGGGGAGTGCATAGGAGAGAGAAAGCTAGGGGAGTGCATAGGAGAGAGAAAGCTAGGGGAGTGCATAGCGAGTGTTCTTTTCATGAAACATGATGTCCTCACTCTTTTTGAAGTTGTGCCCATCTCATTTTCATCACATTTACTTTCTTGTGCTCCTATGTATGTTTAAAGTCCCCAGTTGACATTTCCATTCATGGTTTTTACATGTTCAATAATGAGATGAATTTTCACGTGAATCATAGATTTTGAATTGCTTCTCGTGAAATTGCATCCCACTTTGGCCAGCATGGTAGCATTCGATTGATCAAGTTATGTATCGCATTATAAATGTGTAAAAACCATAACTTCATCTAGTCAAGTTAACCATCCTTTCCAAGCCAAACCAACGCATACTACAAAACTAGGGTTCTTCTATGACTTGGTGTCAGATTTATACAGAAAATATAAGAAAAACAATAAAAAGGTTAAAAGAAAAATAAATGAACACGTGATACATGGCCTAAGGTTAACATAGCACAATAAATAGACTTAGAGCCATCGAGCACACTTCTCTAAGGATCAATGCTAAAACTAGAAAAAGTTTCAGTGAAATCATCATAATTATATCCATGGTAGCCTTCTATTTACGAATTTACAGGAGGAAAATAAAAAAAGTTACAGTTACCATTAATAAAATAGATATTGACAGGTCCTAATGAACCATAAAGAACTATATCAATTATACCAAAGCCACAACTAAGAAATTAAATTATGATATGTTTAAATTCATGTTCTTTTTTTCCATCTGATCTCTTATGGAAACCAGAGTAATTCAAAAGGTTTTCTGATTAGTCTCATGCTTTCTTGCTTCAGACAAGATTTCAGGCATGAGGTCAATTTGTTGGTAAAGTTGCGCCACCCAAATATTGTTCAGTTTCTCGGTGCAGTAACGGACAGAAGACCCTTGATGTTAATCACAGAGTATCTACGAGGGGTAACAAATATTTCTTCAATATCTCTATAGTTTTTTCTGTGTATGCCAAAGTTCCTCTGCTTATCTGAAATTCTGTATTTGGGTACAAGGGTGACCTCCATCAATTTCTGAAGGAAAAAGGCTCACTCAGTCCATCTACCGCCATCAGTTTTGCACTAGACATAGCAAGGTACACTTTTTTTTCAAGTTATTCCATGTTTATATACACTTGATATTTACTGGATACTTATAGCAGCTACGACCTCCATATATTTTTATCATCTCCCAACCTCTCTCAAAACAAGATCTTAGCTCAACACCGGGTCCCCACATAGCAGTACGCTGCTGCTCTTCAGCTTGATGTCCCTGACTTTGGAACGACCATGCCATCTGTAGTATAGCTAGCTTTCATGTCGGGCTTTTGAAGAGATTTTGGGTGAAATGAGCAGCTCATAATCTCTTGGCATTTTCATATTTCTAATTTTGCAATAAAGTTTATGTAAATTCAGTATCTTTCTGTTTCTTATGTGTTCATATTTATATCTAAATTGCTTCTCCAATCTTTGGAATCAACGCCACCTATTTCAGTTTCAGATGAAAGAAGACAACCCAACTCATTGAGGCACCCTTCCGTGGTGTTCAATTTCATCTGAACCATACAATTAGGTTCCTATAATTGGCAGTCTCTATGTAATCTAACATTCTTAGTAGAAATATATTTTTTTAAGGCAGACTTATTTCAGCGGTTAATCTCACGTTCCTCAGTATATGATTTGTTTTTCTTCTACAGAAAATTCAAAATCTCACAAAATTCTGTGGAGTTACCTACATATCTATATATTAGTTCGGAAGTACAGAGAAAGTCTCCCTTTTAGGTTGTTGAGTAAGGACAGGCTCCATTGTTATATTGGAATCCCCTTAAAAATTTTTTTTTTTTTTGTAACTTTTGATTTATTTTGTACCGAAGAGAGAATGGGGATTTATAAAGATAATTTATCAGCTTCATTAGTGTAATTGGCTTGAGTTTAAGCGTACAAGGACGTGTTGGCCTCATTTTTGTGAGGTCTTTTCTCCTCCTTCTTAGAGCCTAGGATCTAGCTCTAGGAGTTGTTATTGATCGTCTTAGAAAACAAGAATTGAGACCCACCTTTTTTGGAAATTCTAGCCACTTCTTATTTTCCTTTGATGTCTAGCATTTTGTCTGGCATTTTTGGCACAAGACCATCGTCTTATGAACGAGCGGTTATGGGCTATTTTGTGAAGACTCAAATGAAAAGTTCCTAATAGGATTACAAGCATTAGGAAAATATCGTCACGAATTTTTCGTCACATACACACACCAAATGCACAAAATTCACAAAATTGCACAAAATCGGACTTCAATTGAGCCCAGAAGACGGGTGAAAATGCGAACTTCTTCGGATGACCACCGACGATAAATTGGACTACGCCAACGCGTCCGAGACACCAATTTTGGTAGGAAGAGACACCCATATTGTCATATTTTCGACACGAGAAAATTGGCACGCAAATCGATGAATTTGTCAAAATGACTTTCGACGGCGAAACGGACCACGCCAGCACGTCCGGGACTTCAGAATTATGCAAAAATAATACCAATTTTGTTATGTTTTGATGCATGGATAAAACACAAATTAAAATTTTATTTTTTCAAAATATTAATAGTTTTCTTTTATATAAATATCTTTAAATTATAGTTATATTATAACCTAACTCTATTTAGGTTCTCACCCGCTCGCTTAAACAGACATTTCGGCCTCGCATTAGGCTCGATCCCTCGGCTCATCCCGCTCCTCGCCCGTGCCCTAACTCCACGACAATGCATGGATAAAACACAAATTAAAATTTTATTTTTTCAAAATATTAATAGTTTTCTTTTATATAAATATCTTTAAATTATAGTTATATTATAACCTAACTCTATTTAGGTTCTCACCCGCTCGCTTAAACAGACATTTCGGCCTCGCATTAGGCTCGATCCCTCGGCTCATCCCGCTCCTCGCCCGTGCCCTAACTCCACGACAAATCCACGCGGCAGTCTTCTTCCCCAGCGTTCACGGCTCGTCTCCTCGAGCTCCTCTCGACCGAACAACCCTCCAACCGCGAAGTTCCACCTGGTCGACCCTTCTCCTTCTCGAGGCTATACGTTCTCCTCATTTATGGTGTTGATCCCTTTCTCTTGCTCGATTGGTAGGCTAGGGCGGCAAATGATCGACATTCCTTTTTCTTTTCTTTACTTTTTGGCTTCCTGAGGGATAGTCGGTGGCTGTGTGTGTGAAGGATTGTAAGAAGTTTTCTTTTGCTAAAAAAAAGGAGGGTGTTCTTGAGAGAAGATTTTTTTTTAGAAGAAATTTGGCATTTTCTTTCTTCCTTCTTCACGGTTAGCAAACGGATTTATTCCTTCTCTGTTGTTCGAAAAAAGTTTGCCTTCCTCTTTGTCGTTCGAAGGATTTGCGGCTTGGGGAACTAGAAATCCGAGAAAAGCTTTTGCGTGAGGTCTTCAGGAGAAATTTTTGTGGTGCTTTCTTCGATCTTATTTTAGTAATTTGCTTTAAGTCTACACTAAAGATATATTCTTCTCCTCTCCTCTATTTTATATCATTTCGGATAGCATGAAATATGGAAATTCATTTTGAGGCTTAAGCATGAGTATTTGCTTAGATAGTGAGAAAAGAAACATCATATATGGATCATCTTTACTTTCCTTACTTGAAACACTCGAAAGCATGGTTAAGTTGATCTTGGAATGCATTTTTATTCCTTTATAACATGTTTGTGGGCTGCCTCTATTACTTTCGATATGCATGTTGTAAATTATTTTATGGGATGGAAAGAAAGCATGTTTGGGCTTATATTTTTATTTCCTCTTGCTGCCCCTTTGCTAAAATATATATTGGAAATTACTTTTAAGAGTTAGAAAAGAGCATGTTTAGGGCTTATGTTTCATTTCCTCTTGCTGCCCCTTGATGAGATATATGCTGGAAATTATGTTTATGAGCTGGAAAAATGTATTTGGAGCTCATTTATTACTCCTCTTGCTGTCCCTTGATGAAATACATGCAGGAAATTATGTTTATGAGCTGAAAAAATGTATGTGGAGCTCATATATTGCTTCTCTTGCTGTCCCTTGATAAAATACTTGCAGGAAATTATGTTTATGAGCTGAAAAATGTGTTTGGAGCTCATATATTGCTTCTCTTGCCTTTGATAAAATACATGCTGAAAATTATTTTATGAGTTTAAAAAATGTGTTTAGAGCTCATTTCATGCTTCATATTTTGCCCCATGTATTGGACTAGGTTTGCCCTT
>NW_018164576.1:149320-159702 GCF_001263595.1 Phalaenopsis equestris
TTCTATATAAATAGTAAAATATAATGTTATTTTCTTTTGATGTTTAGGCAGTTTAGTGAATTGGCCTTCTAGATACATGATGTGTACTTTAAAAAATAAATATTTGGTGATTTTGCCCTATGTCTATAACATACACCTACTCATACCATAAATTATAACGTGAGGTGACTGCATGTCCGAACGACGACCCGTATGAACAGTCGCGCGATCCGCGATAGTGTGGCCCCCTCTAAACTGTAGCTGCATCCAGATCATTGTCCAAACATGTAACCGTATTACAATAATTCCATATATGGCTAAATATCTAAAAATCAACGGATTATCATCGTTTCTATTTTGGTATTGAAACAAATTAAGGATTGTTCCAAGATATTTGATACACTCAACTAACTTTATTTGATTCTCAACAGAAGGAATACCGGTATCACGAAGATTTGTACATTGATTAAAGAATGTATGATATAGACAAAACAAATATAATATAAAAAATATATATTTATTTATTTATGTACAACTCTTAATAAATATTATTTGAAAAAGAAGGCATATCAATCAGTACTCAGCACCCGAATCAGATCTAAAACTCTCTTAAACAATTCATTATGAGCACACCTATAACCGTTTCTTAAAAGGCCGGTCCCCGGCCTGGCCCACTCGGGCCCATCGAACAGCAAATAAAGCATCCCAATTCTCCCCATATCACCTCTTTATTGTTCCCCAACTTTTATAATATATTTATGAGGGCATTTACATACGTGCCAACAAATTTTTATATATTTACATATGGAATGCCTAAATATTTAAATATATGTAAGTTAAAGTAGAGATATTTTTATATGATAGGAAAGACTGGGCGGTATAAATGTAAATATGCAATACATAAGAGAGAGATATTTTTATATGATAGGAAAGATTGGGCGGTATAAATGTAAATATGCAATACATAAGAGTTAGGTGACATGTATGAAAATGCACATTTATTTATTTAATTGCCTAAATTTTACTACAAAATAAAATTATGTTGGTTTAATTCTAAGATCGCTGCCACTTCTCCCTCTCCTTCGGCGGTAAGCACCGGTCCGTTCTTTTCTCTCACTATCTTAGCAAAGCAGCAAGCTCCACACTCCCCCATTCCGCTTAATAACAACAGGTCACCAAAGAGCAAAACCCTGCGCGCTCTCTCTCTCCCTCCCATGCGGTTCTCTTCCCTTTCGCAGCGCCGCCGCAGGCAGCCAGTGAGAGGGTAAGCCACGGTGATCTGATTTCTTTCCTTCCTGTTGCAGCGACGAACTCCAAGAAAGTGTGGTATCACTACAAGGCGGCCTTGTAGAAGCGGAGATCCCATCGGAGGCCATGGTGGTTTCGGCCTCCGAGGTTTCCGTGGCACGAAAAAACCCTTCGCCGTCATATCGGCCCAACGATCCGCCGCCGATTCCGTTGCGCCGACCGTTAACTCCCTCTGAGAGAGACAATGCTGCTGTTTCTCGGCGACCTAAGACTAAAGAAATCGCATCCAGGTATCTTTCTTCTTACTCGCCATCTTCATCTACTACCTCTACTTCCTACTCCTCGAACACCACTACGTCTACGTCCTCCTCGTCTTCTTCCCGGAGATTTCATTCTCCTCTCCCCAACATTCGACCCTCCACGCCGTCTGCGAAGCGGTCGCAGTCGGTGGATCGAACACGCCCTTCCAGCCCTCGGCCAGATCCCCGCGGTGGTGGGGGTGCCGAGGCCTCGAACGCCGCGAGGATGCTCTGCACAACCACTCGGAGTCTCTCCGTCTCCTTCCAAGGCGAATCGTTCTTCTACCAGACCAGTAAGGCGAAGACACCGTCTCCTGCCCCCACTCGGAAGCCAACGCCGGAGCGCAGGCGGCCCAGCACACCGGCGAGGAACTCCACTACCGGTGCAGCGCAGCAGTTGGAGAGTTCGAAACCCTCGGATTTTCACCAAAGATGGCCGGCAGCAAGGAGCCGACAATCTAGCTTGCTTACCAAAAGTTTAGAGTGCTACGCAGAGAAGAATGACCTTCTTGTAACAGTCCAGTTGCTACGGCAGTCAACATCATTCGACGATGGTACAGGCCGGGCATCATTTGATGGTGCAGAACTGTCAGCTTCTTCCGATGTGGACAGTGTTTCCTCTGGAAGCAATTCCGGGACTCCGAAGCTAAATGCACCTCGCCAGGCTCAGATTACTTCCAGAGCCATTAGCGTGGCTTCCAGACTTTGGCAGGAGACAAACAACAGAGTTCGCCATCTATCGGAGCCTGGGACACCACTTTCTTCTTCTGGCCCAAGGAACTCTGCTACACCGAAGCTAGCTTCTGTGAGGAGAACATCGGTTGACAACCCTTCCCTTTTTTCTCGGCCTGCTTCTTCCCCACTCAAGGGGCCAGTGAGGCCTTCTAGTCCAAATAAACTGGTAGGCTCTCCATCCAGGGTAATTGCTAGCCCCTCTCGGTCAAGAGGTACCAGTACATTGGCAAATTCCTCAGCCGCACAACTACCAGCGAATGCACCTTCAATTTTAAGCTTCGCTGCTGAGGTGAGGAGAAATAGGAAAGGTGAGAATCGGATTGAAGAGGCTCATATATTGAGACTATTGCACAATAGGCACTTACAATGGAGGTGTGTAAATGCAAGAACCAACACGATTATGATGGTTCAGAGAATGGACGTAGAGGTAATCTTTGCATTATATGCCACTTTTCTTGCTTTTGCCTTCGGATATGGTTTGAAAATATGCAGTGAATGGGTTATTTATCTTACCTTTTGTTTAAGAGCGGGTGTGTTTCTGTTTGGTGTATGGTATCGAGTCTGGATGGAAAAGCTACTTTCATTTGACATGTTCAGCATTTGGACTGAAAATTATTCTTCTCACTTTAAAATTTAATCAAGAATTTGGAGTTTAAATTGTGAGAAAATGTTGAAAGGTAAGTTTCGTGGAGATGTTCAAGTTGCTGAATGTAAATTTATGGGAGGAGACTTGAGTTACTTTGGGCAAATGTTTTGAAACTAACACATATTTCAATTGCATGTATGATCTTGGCATCATCTAATCAACATGAAGTCCTCGTTGTTTGTGGATTTATATTTTGGTTAGCCAAAATATTATATATGTTGAAAGTATGGTCATTTTAGGTTAAGCAGCTTTATTAAAAAAATATGTTGTTACCAATTTTGAGGCTTAAGCTACATTTTACAGAGGAGCTGCAACAATTTTTTTGAGAGATTTTACAAACCATTATAGTTGGGCATTGGGCTTCTAAAGCACATTTATCGATACAAATTTTCTTAATGATGTGACGCTATTTGAGACAGAATAGCTGGGAGGTTTATGCCCATGAATGACAATTTATTGAGCTTTCATCATCCAGATGAGGAACATTGAGTGCGTCCATGATGCCAATAACTTGACTTGTACACCATAACATGTTAATGCTAGTAAAGAAAGATTTATTTTTTGAGCGTGTAAGTCAATTTTGTGGCATCAACAATCATTATAGATTGAAAATAACTTGATCTTAAAATAAATTCGCCTGCAATGCCTAAATTTATGGTTCTTATCATTTCCATTGAACTGATGCTTCATATTGAGTTTACACGAGCGCTTATAGATTCATCTGCAAACATTCTAGTTTCATTGTTAGCTCTCTCTTTTTTTTCCTATTTTCTTGTCAATTAATTTTTGTCTGTATGGGTCTATATTTACTCTCAAGACATGTTTTTTCTCATGGCATCATTCATTCTTTTTTTCAGTAAAATTAAATGTTATCATCTGAGAGTTTATTTTTGATTCATTTCAGAAGAATCTTTATAATGAATGCATAACAACCTCAGAGGTGCGTGACTCAGTTACTGCTAGAAAAATCAAGCTTCAGTTGCTGTCACTGCATCTAAAACTAGCTACCATTCTTAAGGGTCAGGTAAATTTTCATCTAATTGTGTATCAACTTTTTTCCATTCAATGCCTGCTAGACCAACAACTTGAGTTTGGTCTGCCTTTATGTTTCTTATTTATTATTGATAATTTGAAGTTTTAACTACCAGTAATATTGCAGATGTTATATTTCTTGGGAAAACTTATATAATTATAGAGAGTGGATTAGTCTATTCGACTGTATTTTCCTAATTGATTTTTCTCTCTCATAACTTCACTAAGGCTTTTCTAGAGTGAAAGGCATAAGCCTATTCAGTCAGGTGATTGAGAAGGTACAGAATGTTGAATCTCTATCTGTTTTAACAAGTAATTATGAAAGCTAATTTTGAAAGGAAATTATTTACCACAATACATGTGAAGATGTGTGTCGGATTAAAAATCTGGAGATTTGGGGTGGATTTTAAGCTGATTGCTTTTGCTTTCTTGATTGTTACCTAACGTTTTGTGACATCCTTGCCCTCAAAAGTCCTTTAGTAATTGAAGTTTATTATCGGGGCACTCAATAATTTGCATGAATTGGTCCTAAATGTTGACCCATTAGTATAGGCTGCATTTAGTGACAAATATGAAATTTATGCGAGCTTTTTGGCCGCTGCACGTGCTGAGTGAAGTTTATGCAAGTAATTTTTTTCAGGTCAATTTTAGTTGAATGAAATCTGCACTTAGTTTGTTGTATGCATTGAATTCTGTGAATCTTATAAAAAAATTCTGTTTAGCTGCTAAAGAACCTGATTTGAAGTATGCAATCTCCAATCCATTTATTCTTTGTGAATGCATTCTATTTAGATAGAAATTTTTTGCTTGCACCAATGGAAAATAAATATTTTTTTAATTGGTAGTTCATGGACTATAAGTTTTTACCCGTATGTGCATGATTTTCTTGAATTATATCATATAATTATGTTAACAAACTTCAAACTTCTAGGCCAACTGCATCAGATTTGCTATCAAAGTTTAAAGTTGAACCGTCAGGTCAATTAAAAGTAGGATATAATCACTGAGTCAATCAAAGAAATAATAACATAATATAATTTAAATGAAGTTGGATTAGTATGTCTTTATTGAGGTTCAAGATTATATTTCTACATCTGCTATTAGGTATGAACTTTAGAAAATTTTTTAAATCGGCAGGACATGCTCATAAATTATGGCAAAGCTTTGTTGCTAAATCTATGTGGGATAATGTGAAATATTAATTTAAAGAGTAATATGTACCATCGAATGAATATAGAAATCAACTACATGTTCATTTATTGTAGTGTGTTCGACTCTTATATAAGGCTTAAAAATCTTGTAGTTAAATATTAATTGCTTTTAGACTATTATGTTATCATTATTTATTCCATTAAAAGTCTTTGTAAGAAATTAACAATGAATTGAGCTACAATATTTTGAGACATGAGACATTAAATGTTACCTTACAGAACTTTAGATACTGAGAAATATTAAAAGCATCCTATCACATCCATGTTTAATTTACCTAAAGAAAAATCATTATCATCTCTTTTATCTATCATTTGCCAACATATGATTCATATATGATTGAATTTGATTCTATTGAAAAAAAAAAATTGTAGTTTGTGTATAAACTTTTGAGGACGAATTAGATGTCAGAGAGGATTTATAGTTATTATATGAAATTTCATTTGGTTTTGTTGATTGGAATCTACAGATTCCATTAAATCATGTTCAGAAATCTAAACCTTTATCTTGAACGGAAATCAAAATTTGAGTTTGAGATCTAAATTGAGCATGTGGTCATTATTTGGAGCTAAGTTTTAAATAGAAATTGAATCTATTCATGAATATGAAATTGGACAATTCATTATCACTGTAATTGAAGAATCAATTCAGTAAACTAATGAAGCAATTTTTGAGACATTACTTAATGATATTATTATTATAATGAATAATCAAACAAAAATTATAGAAAACTACTAGTTAAGAGTGCTTGAATTATTAATACTTTCAATGTGTGTTTATAAATGAAATTATACGAAAAGAAAAAGAAAATAAATAATTACATTAGCAAACACAAAAATTGTTCCTAGTTATCCCACCTCTAGATCTATTTATGGATTGCTTGTTGATGCCAAGGTTTTTCTTTTTTTTAGTATATGATTTATAGGAGTGGTATTTTCTTGTACAAAATGAATTCGTGATATCTGTTTTTCCTTATCTAGCTCTCCCTTTATCTAATTGCCCTTCAACATTCTTCAAGCTAGATGATGGAGATCTAGCATTTTAAGTTCGCTTACAATATTCTTGAGTGTAGGGTTGCTGAGCCCTTCGGGGAATATGTTGTCATGTTTTTTTTCTGCTGGGACATATCGTGTGTAACTCAATCTACTGTTAGTTTTTTCTTTTATAAATTGTCTGTCAAATTCCACATATTTGATATGATCAAGCTGTAGAAGATTGTGAACAATGTTGATTATAGATTTATTGTCAAAGTATATCTTTTCAGGATATTCTCTCCCTATTTTTAAAATCTACCCAGGTGATTTTTATTCTTAGGTGTTCGTAGATTTCATGATAATTGCTTTAAATTTGGATTTAGTGTTAGATTTTGAAACAACAGGGTCTTTTTTGCTTCATATTATAATACTTCCTAGAAGTGTGTACCATCTGAAGTAAATTTCCTATCCACAGGTGATCTTGTGTAGTTAACATCAGTATAATAAAGTTGTAAAGTATCATATTTTGTCAAAAACTTTTTTTACAGGACTTAATCTAAGATACTCAAGGGATGTGTAAGCAGCTTGAAGTTGAATTCTTTTGGTTTGTGCATAAATTGCTTGTGAGTTTTATTCCAAAGGTAATGTCAGGGCGCCTATGGGATAGATGGACTAGTTTTCTTACTAACATTTGATATTGTTTGATATTCACTTTTATATATTCTTCATACGTGTTTATTTCTAACCTAATTTGATTGGAGTTTCATATGATTTACCTTTAATCATCTTGCTTTTCTATGATAAGTCCATAATATCTTTTTGCTGCGATAAAGATTTCTTATTCAGATTGAGCAATTTTTGTACCCACGAAGTATTTGAATTTGTATAGTTCCTTGATTTTGAATTCTTTATGTAGTTTTTTCTTGTGTTATTCTTTGTCCTTTACTCTCATTTACTGTGACAATTATATTATCAACATATACATAAGAATTATAATTTTTCATATCTTTTTAACTTTCCCTGTATTCATTCCATTTCATGCCTCTTGTAAAGCTACCAAATTATGCTCTTGAGAAGTGTTTGAGGCCATAAGTGCCTTTCTTGACCCACACACCTTATTTTCTTTGAAAAAGCTATCGAATCCTTTTGGAGGATCTATTTAAGTTCTCCAACATTCCTTTTTAAGGAAGCATTTTTCATATATAATGTTATATATACCATCCAAAATTAGCAGCAAGAGTAATAACATGCAATTTGTATTTTTTTTCGCCACAGGAAGCAAATGTTTCTTCATAGTCAATTCCATTAGATAGAGTAGATATTTTGATAACTAATTTGCTTTATACCGCATTAGGCTTCCATCAACTTTCTATTTAATGAATATATTCATTTGCGCCTCACAATTTTTTTCTATTGGCAACACGACAATATCCCAAGTGTGATTTTTTTTGGAGCCATTAATATTTTTTCTCATAATATTTTTTCAATTCTTATTTTTTAGTGCCTCAAAAATAGAGTTAGAGGTATTTTATTAGAGTTGGAGCTGTGTTTGTAAGGAAAGCTTTATGTGTAGGAGAAAAAAATTAAAGGGATGTGTATTGAAAAATTAAATCTAGGGATGAATGTTTGTTGATGGGCTGATAGATTATTGTTACCCAATGATGGTTTGGAGTATTGAGCTTGTGGAGATTTTGGGTGGGCTTACTCTTCCTCGTCTTGATTTGAAGGGTTAGTATGATTGGACCTTGTGTGATTAGTATGTTAAAATATAAGATAATAATTTCATTAAACTAATCTTCTAGTTAGTTTTCTTTCCTATGAAGACGAGTTTGATTGAAAAGACTTTATATTTTATCCAAAGCGACATCATTTGAAGTGATAAATTTTTGGTGGTAAGATGGCAACATTTATTTTCTTTTTGAGGGGAGGAATATTCAACAAAAATAAATTTGAGTTCTTTATGATCAAGTTTATCTTGCTTTTGTTTGTGGATGTCGTTATAAGCTATACACCCAAATATTCTTGGAGGGAATTTTGAGTCATTGTGCAATTCAAGGGACTTTTGCATTCTATTATTTTTTTTGGTATTCTATTGATTAGATATCTGTAAGCTAGAGTTGTTAATTGCCAACATTTATTTGGAATATGATGTTGGAAAAGAAGAGTTTTAGTAACTTTTAGAAGATTTTGGTTTTCTTTTTGCTACCCTTGATGGGTGTCAGGATACACGTATTGATGGATGATATCTTCTTTATTTAAAAAAGAAGATAAATATGGTTAAAATAATCATGAGCATATCTATGTGGATCATCTTGATTAGCATTAAGTTGATTTTTTATTATAAGTAGGGAGAATATGACTAATATCTGACTTTCTTGCTAAGATATAATCTATGTGATTTGAGCGCAAATATCAATAAATGTAATATTTTGAGTAAGTGTGCATGATTTCAAGGGTTTTCTAGGGCGGTTATGAAGCTTTGAGTTTGCTAATTTCTTTAGAGTTCAGCCCTTCTAAATTTACATGACATGCTTGTTCTTTTGTGTGAACGGCTTATGTTC
Source organism: Phalaenopsis equestris (assembly GCF_001263595.1). Lineage (NCBI taxonomy): Eukaryota > Viridiplantae > Streptophyta > Magnoliopsida > Asparagales > Orchidaceae > Phalaenopsis > Phalaenopsis equestris. Next base: position 158,004 of record NW_018164576.1, read on the forward strand.
ACCATTGTTTTGGAGCATTCTATTGAGTTTCTTCCATTTCTCTTTTATTGTTTTTTCTTGCAACAATTGCACCAAATATTGATTTTGGAAGAAAGCTTTTGTTCTTTTTTCTAGGAGGAATCTACAATAGGAAATCATTTATCTTAGTCTTACTGGTCGTCATGGTAGATGCTTTTTTTATTGGATTATTGAGCATGACCATCATTCTTCTTTATTCAACTCTTGCAAAAGAGAATCTCATTTAGAGAAGGAGATTTTTCTATTTTAAATTTGGGATTGAATTTGGTTAAAAGTCATTATTGAGTCATGTAAAAACTCAAATACTTTTTTTCTTTCAATAAATCCTTGAGAATTATTGCTTTCTCACAATATATCATCTCGAAATCTTGGTAATAATCTAGCTCAAGCTAATGAAACTTTATGTCATTAAAATATTTAATAACAGGGATGTTATCTTATTTGGAAGTGGAGTGTTTCATTTTAACATTTGTAGATGAGTGCACCATGTTTAATTTTTAAGTAGTTTTATTTTATAGCATCTCAGTTTTTATTTTAATAGATGGGAAAATGGCTTACTAATTTTGGGTAACATGGTATTCTATAATCATGTTATGATTAGTAAATCTATTTCTTCTCGAAGTATGAACTTTGGGTCTTTTGGTTTCAATGGTAGATCTATGAGTTGGATTTGTCTCTTTTCTTTCAAATTTTTTTTCACAATTTGGGACAATTTCTAATACTTTCTTCCATTCAAACAATATGAGGATTGAAGTCATTAGAGTCTTCTTTAACTTGATTTTGATCATTAGAGTCTTCTTTAATGATTGTAGCTCATTGGACTAAAAGTTAAAGTAACTAAACATTATTAATGGATGAAAGAGCTCCAACGTGAAAATAATGGGAGAAAGAATAAAGAGAATAAATGTCTCAAGTAGGAAGCCGAACCTCACTCTGATACCATGTAAAGAAGAATCAATGAATAGGAAATCTTGGATTGTTCATTGTTTCAATTGGTATTTATACACAAGTTTATATAGAAAGAAAAGGGAAATAAACAATTACAACGTCTAAAATAAGTCTACTTATCTCGTTGCTGAAAGCCTAGATCTATTTAGGGAGTGTTTATTGATGCCAAGGGAGTATTCTGTGGGTTCTTTCTTCACTTTTTTTTTATATATGAATTCGTGGAATAGGTATTTCCTTATAAGTAATGAATCCGTGGCTTTGATATTCTTTATATATCACTCTCCTGATTCAATGACCCTTCAACAAAAATCATTTTTTTTGTTTTTATTTCCTTGACTTTCAATTTTATAAAAACAATTTTGTATAGAAATTTAAGCTGCATTAATTTTTCAAAAAAAAAAAAAAAGAATGACTTAAAAGAAATTTAAAAATTTAGAATTTCATCCATGTGGTCAAATCTAAAAACACATGTTTTCTTCTTGATTAACATTTAGGCCCTTTTTGTAGTTTTTTTTTAAAAGATGTTGCCGATCCTGAAAAAGATACACAAAAAATGTTGAAGGGAGGAACTTGCTTATATATATCTAGTATTGTTCTCCAATATTGAGGTTATAACTAGTATTGTTCTACAATATTAACTAGTATCCCATAAAATGGATGCATTCATGGATGACAAAGAGAAGTTGTCTGACTACAAGCAATGATAATATATATATATATATATATATATATA
>NW_018164576.1:159717-161623 GCF_001263595.1 Phalaenopsis equestris
ATATATAATCAATGGCGTCGGCAGGGGGCTCTGCTAGGATTTCACGCGATGGCGATTCCCGACGCTAAAACTATCAGATTCACTTATTTCCTTCGCCCAAGCTTTCAAGTCTTCTCTCCAATCCGACGACGTCGTTTTTTGTTCGCCTTACCGAAGACGACGACGACGTCTTTCGTTTCACACGTCGTCTCCTAACCGGCAACGTGATTTTCTGCTCGCATTTGGCTTGTCTTGCAGGCACTCGAAGACGACGAATCGCACGTTGCCTCCTAAACGAAGATCCGCCTCGCTCATCCTGCTTGACAGACGTTGTCGCACGTCGTCTCGCAGAAGGTCCGCCTGTCCTGCCCGGCAGACGGTTCACATCCTGTTCGCCTCTTTGCGGCCCGCCAAACTATTTCTCTCCTGACGTGACCATATTGTGAGGGAGATGGTCTCGATGCTCTGTTTCTATGCAAATGCCCTAGCCGACGACTTGCCCTTTCCTGCTAGTGCCCCTCCTCCAGGTTCAACGTTTGGTTTTGCTATCGGTAAGTCCGACAATGTTCCATAATCTTTCTGCGAGGCTCTTGAAGGTGGACGTGATCACACTTTTATTAAAAAGCTTGGAAAAAAAATGGGAAGCATGCACTTATTCTCACAAAGGCTGAAATCGGTACTCTCGTGTTCTCTTGACATTTTTCTCTAGTGGGAAAATTCTTTTATGGTCACCCAAAATTGGAGATCATTAGGAAGGAGTTTGATGCTATGAAACTATTTGGCAGTTGGAACATTGACCTATTTGACGGTAGACATATACTTATTCAACTATCTCATGATGCTGATTACACTCGCATTTTCTCTCGACAAACTATCAAGATTGACAATTATTTTATGAAAATTCTAAAATTGATTGTCTGTTTTGATCCAAAAGTGGAGTTCCCTATCATTTCTGTTTGGATAAAGTTTTCGGGGTTAAAATTACATATGTTCAACATGGAAATCCTCTACTCTTTAACAACTGTTTACGAGAAGCCTCTCACGGTGGATAGTTCTACGCTTGCTGTCATTAGACCCTCTGTGACTTGTGTGTTAGTTGAGAGATATATCACTCAACCAGCTCCGGATGAGATATGGATTGACACTATTAACAACAGGTATTGACAAAAAAGTTAAAATTGAACCACATCCTCCTTATTGCTCTCATTGTAGTATGTTTGGCCACAACTCTACTATTTGATATCTTTGCATCCTCATCTAAGGCCAATATCACTAAAGAACAACCACCTATTATCCCTGTTGAGAAGATGCAACCCGATCCTCTTCCCAACACCGCAGTTCTTGAGAAAGAACAACATACTACAACTACAAATCCAGTTGTGATTATACCACCCACTGTTATTGAAGAAGACTCACTTATATGTCAAGACACACGAGAGTGCTCCTTCCAATAGCAGATCAACCGATACAATATGTAGATGCTTCTAATATTCAACAATCTGCACATCTTCAACACACATTAGACCAAAATCAGGTGAGTCAATCTTCGGAAGAGGAATGTCAGGTCTATTCCAGGAGGAAGAAGAAGAAGAATGGAGTTCGACTCCAGCTCGGGAATATATTGGATGATACATTGGTTGCTATTGACAATGACAATCATCCTACCAACTTATTAGCTTGCTCCTTTCCGAGAACCAGAGGCAGAGTCAAAATCAAATTGGGTTGCTCTTTAGCCAATTGATAGTATGTATTTCAACATTTTTATGATTTTTCTTTGTGTCTAATGTACTTTTCTGTATTTTCTAACTTTGGAACCCCTTCTAGTTTTGGTGTGAGCAGGGTGCCATGTTTGGGCCCTCCAACACATTGTATCTGTATCTTTCTTTCTAATTAATATATTAGCCTTTTTGGTCTTTCGAATATATAT
>NW_018164576.1:161788-164917 GCF_001263595.1 Phalaenopsis equestris
TCGAATATATACATATATATATATATATATATATATATATATATGTATGTATGTATGTATATATAGTAAAGGTTGTTGTTAGACCAACACCTACAATATTTTTTCGTCATGTTGAGCCTGTCAAATAATTTGATGACTTTATTTTAGGCGCAAGACTAAAGGGGCAATTTAGTCTTTTGTTGGTTTTTATTATGGAGTACGTGTCAAAGTTTTGAGAAAAATAGGTTGAATACTGAATAGGCTCGATGTCTTTTCTCTTTACTTTCATTCCATTGAATAATAATCTTACGATCTATTTTAGGTACAAAATAAAGTGCATAATCTATTTTAGGTAGCTTAATAATATATATTCCTAATCTAAATATTCAGCTAAAAGGGGAATAAATTATAATAAAGACGTTGGAAATAATTTAAATAAGGAAGCTCCTAATTATAGAAAACACCTAATTTAGCTGTCTGATTTCCGTCATTCTTGATTGACATCTCTCTCAAATTGAAGTCTGACTGTGCCGAAACCCAAGATTGCTGAAGCCTGAGAGTAACGAAGCCTAAGAGTGCGGAAGCCTAAGAATTCCGAAACCCAAGAGTGTCGAAACCTAAATCTATGGTTTGTCGAAGCCGAAGCTTAAGCGGAGGAAGCAAAGTGTAAGAAGCAATCGAAGATGCTACAAAAGTAGCGATGCTTAGCGAAGAAGATTTGAATCAAACGAATAATAATACAAGCATAACAGCCCTTTTCAACCCAAGAATCTTTAAACTTCACAATGAATGGATTTTACACATTAGAATAAGTTTTATCTCTTGGCGAGCAGACTTACGATATCTATCTGCCTGTGGTGCAAGTCTGATCTTCTTTAAGACATAATTCTTCTTTTCCACCTTGTTCTTCACGAGAAAAGCAGCAAACATTTTATAAAGAGCCCTAATTCCTAAGAAACACACGATTCCAAAAACAGCTGAAGCTAACCACCGAAGCCATAAAGGGTGTGACCTTGACATTTAAGGTCGTAAACAACATCCATGGCTGTGACGGTCTTTCGACGAGCGTGCGTATGACGTTCTCAAGGAAGATCTTGAGCACGCCTCGCGTCTCCTCGTAGATCATACCACTGATGCGCTTCACGCCAGCACGACAAGCGAGTCGACGGATTGCTAGCTTAGTGATGCCTGTCGCGGAGAACCTTGCGGTGGCGTTTGGCTCCCACCCTTTTCCAAGCCCTTACCTCTCTCGCCTCGACCCGACATTGTTTCCTAGCTTCGACGAACTGAAGCTGTTTTTCTTTCACAGAGCGGTAGGAGGCAGATGGACTAGTTGAAGATGAAGCAAATGAAGTAGAGGGAGCAGAGCGCAGTAGACATAATTGGCGAAGCAATTAATCAACCAAACAACCGAGGCAGACTATCAAGCAAAGCAGTAGAAGCAGGCGCAACAATCCAGGAGACCGATCAGTCGAGGTCGAGCGCTCCAACTGAGTAGGCGAACAGTCCAGATGAAGCCACCAAAGTAGTCGAGCGACACAGATGAAGACGATGAGGGTTTTAGACAAAATCGACGAGTGGGAATCAAGAAAAAGAAATAGTTCCTCCCTTCCCGTCCTGCAAGAAGGCCGGCGGGAAGGGAGTCTTGACGGTACTCCAACAATTATCAGTGGTTTGGGCAGAAATTTGGCTCTGATACCATGTCAAAATTTTGAGAAAAATATGTTGAATACTGAATAGGCTCGATGCCTTTTCTCTTTGCTTTCATTCCATTAAATAATAATCTTTCAATCTATTTTAGGTACAAAATAAAGTCTATAATGTATTTTAATTAACTTAATATTATATATTCCTAATCTAAATATTCAGCTAAAAGGGAAATAAATCATAATAAAGACATTGAAAATAATTTAAGTAAGCTCTTAATTAAAGAAAACTCCTAATTTAGCTGCCTGATTTCCGTCCTTCATGATTAACAGTATGAATATGGTTTAATAGGTTAGGATTATGGCATGCTATGTCTTTGTTGTTTTGAATCTTAGGATAGGATTTGGGAGAGATCGCCTACCTCTCGAGTTGTAGGTGTCGGGAGAAATCGCCTGCCTCTTGAATTCTAGTTGTTTATCCTTTACATGTTTGCGTTGTGTTGTGGTGAAATAAAATAATTTGTTTGCTCTAATTTAAACTCGTCTCGTTCCTATCAGTTGTCCTTTAGTATTGACTTGCTTCTTATAAAAGTAATAATTACTGAATGGCAACGGGATTGCCCTATTGAATCATGTACAGGATGTTGACATAAATGACTATCTGAGGTGGTTTAGAGGTTACACTCGACCTTAAAATCACTTCCCTCATGTAGCACCAAATTATTGTGTGATATGCGATCTTGTCACATTGATTTATTTATTTATTTATTTATTTTCAATTGGTGCCTTCTAGTGCATGCTGAATGTAGATTCTTTTGTGCAATTTATAACTTCTGGGTAGTGTTTGATTCCTAGACCACAACTGCTAAATTGCCTCAATATTTTGTATGGAGAAGGAAATTTATACTCATGGATAAGGGAAGACTTGAGACATGTAAAGTTAGCCCGTTAATAATAGTTTCTTTTTGATGTTTCCTATGTGTTTTGAGTGTTGGTCTGATGTGGATCTTTTTAACATGGTGCAAGAGACGCCTATTGATTTCCAGGAGAAGCTATTAGCTAGTTCAAATTTGAGGCTTATATTTCTATTTTTGGCGAATTCTTTTCTTATTATTTTTCTTTTAAATTTTTTGTGATTGGTTTTCTTGTGTTATTGAGGGCCCGTTTCAGGTAGCTTATTTGGGTGTGGCGGCGTTTTGAAAACACCGCTGCGCTGTTTGGAAAACGTGTTCAACGGGTGTTTCCAAAACGCTGCTACGTGCAATATTTTATTTGTGCTACAGAGTCGCACGCGGGACAGGGTATGTGTTCGGCTTTCACGACTGGCGTTTAGGACTCGAATTCCTCCCGTGCCCTCGGGTGATCTCTCTCGCGCTCTCCTCACTCTCTCTCTCCCTGATTTTCTCCCTCGCAAACATCGATTCGATCGTTCCTCTGGTGAGATCTATGTGCTGCTAGGGCTGTCAAAACGGCTCGTTGTTCGCAAACAGCTCGTGTTCGGCTC
>NW_018164576.1:165335-186596 GCF_001263595.1 Phalaenopsis equestris
GCAGGGCTCCCTCCGGGCTGAGATTGCTCGAGCGAGCCATGCTCAGCTCGTGTTCGACTCGTTTACACCCCTATGTGCTGCTATGATTTTTGGTTGGTTTTATGGCTTGATCTTCTCCTTGGGACCATTCTCCTTGCGAACATCGATTCAATTGTCTTTCTCTTTTTTTTTTTTTTTGCAAGATTCAGTTAATAGTTTAGGGTTTTCTTGAGGATGCCTTTGCTGGATATTTTGAAATGCATTGGATATGTGTTCCAGTGTACTTTCGAATTTTTTTTTTTTTGGAAATATCAGAAGAATGCCAGATGAGTGAGCAAATCCCTTGAATACATTGGATATGTGTTCCACTGCACCTGTTATATTGTTCTGTGAGTATTTCTGTTCATATGAGTTTGGGTATACCCTTATATATGGGCTTCAGCTGGTTGGTGATGGGCCCATTTGGAAAATTTTTTCTTCCTGTTCCTATGTTAAATTTCATGGTTCGAAATGTTGGAATTGGAAAATTGGAATTTTGGAATGCTTGGGATTTATTTTCTGACTGCGATGCATGAAAATATTTTGAATTCTTGTTATTTGTGGAGAAGAAACAATATCTACTACTTCATTTCCAATGCAAATGCTATTCACTGTTAGCAGAAAATTTAATGGAAGATTTACATACATTCCACTCTATAATGGGGCATTTACATGCATTCCACTCTTTTGTTAGAGGATATATCATGGGGCATTTCTTTAAATGTTGCTCAGTTGTATAATGGGAAGTTTATTGGCCTTGGAGTCCTATGTGTATGACGTTGGTGTTGAGATGAGTTGCAAACTATCTATGGAATGGGGCATTCTTTGAATGCTGTACACTTTTGATACTCTGCTCTTCTGTTAAAAAATATATCATGGGGCATTTACATATAGAACTCACAATTCTTTGAATGCTGCTCTTTAGTGCATGAATTGTCTCACTTTCATTTCTGTGTTGATGAATTATTTCTGTTTGGGTTTTAGAGCATCGGGTTGGTATATTTTTATGGGGTTTTCTGGCTTCCTTTGTTGCTGAGGGTAGAGAGAAAATACAGTGCTTATATGCTAGAGCTACGAGTTGTATTGGTCTTTAGAGCTACGGTTTGCATTGATTTTTTAACCTCATGATTATATTTTTTTTAAGAATATTCATTATGGTTATGATGATGACTGTAGATATGAGTATCTCGTTTACTTATCTAAATGATGGAAATGCATATTTGTAGTTGACAATGAAGAAAATTATTGTCACACTTGGCAGTTGCTTCGGGTGGAATTGGATTCCACGACATGTATGAGAAGATGTGTATTGCTTTATTATCACACCTGCACTTCAGTTGAATGTCTTTCAATATCATTCAGTCAGTATATGAAAGATGTCTATTGCTTTATTGTTACACATGTACTTTAGTTATAGTGTTCTCCCTTGAGAATCATAACTATGTAACCGTACACAATTGCATAATAAAACATGTTCGATGTCTTACTGTGGATGTAGTTCTTTGACCGAATTACATAATTCCTTTGTGTCATTATTTTTATTTTTATTTTTATGAACAAATTTGAACACTGTTGTTGGTATGGGTGGCAGAGTTTGAAATTAAATATTTTAATATTTCTCATTGTACTTGTATTTGTCTTTATTTTTTTTTTATTTTTTCTGATATTAACGAGAGTGTGAGAATTGTTTGTCATCTTTTCGAACTGATTTGTGATGATTTTATGCTTCTGTACTACCAATAAGTTATTCTGAATAAGTTCTGTTTCAAACAGTTTTACCAGACATGGGCAGAAATGTCATTTATAAACAATAACTACCACATAACTACCAATAAACCACCACAAACAGTAAGCCATCTTATTTTGATAATCTGCAGATTAAGATTATCAGAATAATCTGCTTATCAACAGATTATAAATAATCAACAGCTGCCCCAAATAGGCTCTGAATTTGATTGAAACTTTATAGTCAAATCTTTTTGGTTGTGGTATAAATTTAGATCACCTTGTAATTTTATTTATCCTAAATTTCTTGGCTGTTTTATTTGCATGACCACTAAATTTTTATTTTGGGGAAAATTTTACTCCTAACTCTCACCAAATGGAAACAAATATATGTTTTAATTGTGTGTTAGTGAATTACAAATATTTGTTTGATTAAATGAAAATATGACACTCAATAGGATGCAATGGAGAAATGTGATTCATGTAACCGACCCCACTAAGTGGGATAAAGGATTGTTGTTTTTGTTGTTGTTGTTGTGTATGATTTTGATGCAATCATAATCACTTTAGGAAATCTTAGACCTGAATATGTTCTACATTAAACTCATACCTAATGATGAGTATGATCCCTAATTAAGAAACAAGGTGCAAATCCCCATATACCATGAATTATATAAAGCTAAAAGAAATTTATTATCCCTTAAAAATGTCATTTCTTTCAAGGGATTGTAAAGTTATTTTCCATTATTTTTAGACCGGTTTAGCTACTTAAAAATTTTTATCAGGAAACAAAAAGATATTTTTAAATTCAAGGTTTTAAAATGTCACTTGCTGTTCGACAAAGGAGCTTGCTCCATTACGGTAATTATGCTAATAACTAAGCTTTATGATAATGAAAAATTACATAAAATTATGAACAAAATTTACATGATTTTGAGATTTTTAATTCTTGCATGGGCTAACTAAATTTATGAACCAAACAATTCAAAACCCATGAAGCACGAATACTTTTGAATAGTGATGGTGTTGTGTCGGACACATGCACTACTTTGACACCCTCCGACACACATCTGATATTTTGCAAACTGTACTGGAATTTTTTTTTACTGTAAATTTGGCTTGTTTTGAATTGTGGGAAACAATATCTATATAGGACAAAGCTATATGGATAAGAAATCTACTAGCATTAAGTGAAAAGAATCCATTTTACCCAAGGTTCAAGCAGACTTCATGACTATGGATCATCACATATTGGAAGCAACGTCTATGAAATCATTTAGTATTTTCAGATATATGCAAAAGAAAGCACAAGGATGAAGATCCAATTGTCTACTTCTTGAAAACTATCACAAAAATAAAAGCATATGGATAACACAAGCGAGGGCTAAGTTCGCAGCGAATAAGAGAGAAAGTGATCACGGTCTCATTGTACAGTTCATGTCAGGCATCAAGCTCTATTTGATATCTCTATGATAGGGGAGCAAAATCTTTTAATTCTGTTTCTATCATATACATTAATACATTGGATGTCTCTTACGTGAAGATTAAATAATAGTAAGACTATACAGGATGGAAGATCTGAAACCTTAAACAAATCTGTTGAACATCAAAAGGTGCGGACTAGACCCAACACCCTTTGGATCCTGTTTTAAAATTGTATTGCCAACTCTTTGATTTGATAAACTTTTGCCTGAATGCCAGAAACTTGCATTAGGTTGATCCCTATATAAAATATGATGAGAACCAAACAAGACCATGTTTTCCATGACCATCCTTTATGACTTACTCTTTATCCAGGCGAATTTTTGCCACAACGCATAATAACATGGAATTATATGGAAAAAATAGGCATTAATCGCTTCCATAGACTCCAAATTATATCAAAAATCATTTTTAAGTCATTATATTATTGCCATACTATAAAACCATTTATCTTAAAGATAAAGGACATAAAAGAAGAGAGCACGTCAGCAGAGGCCATAACCTTGTGCGTCTTTTTGCTATATTATTTGAGATGAGCATTAGTGACGCTAAATATGCTAAACATATGATATAAGGTGGTATTACTGTCATTGTTGCATATTGTTGTCTTCTTTAATCGTTAGACAGTAAATTTGTGAGATCGTTATATTTGCAAAATATCATAGACAATTTTACTCATTTTTTATCCAATAATTTGTGATAATTCTAGATTTTAAACTTATATAGTGTTGCTTTGGGATCTTAACTATTTTATTCAACAACAACAACAAGAAGAAGAAGCCAGTGGGGTCGGCTACATGAATCCTTTTTCTCCATTGCGTCCTATTGAATGCCATATGTTCATTTAATTCTAATAAATTAAGTTCATTTTTTATACAATATGCCCAAGTTTTTCTAGGTCTACCTCTTTTTCTAGGACAATATGCCCAAGTTTTTCTAGGTCTACATATGACTTTCTTAACATTAATCGAATCTAAAGCATCTACTTTGCTAATCAGATGATCAGATTGTCGACGTTTAATGTGACCAAAGCATCTAAGACGACTCTCTCTAATTTTGTCCACCACAAGAGCTACACCAACCTTATCACGGATATATTCATTTCACATTTTGTCTTTAAGTGTAAAGCCACTCATCCACCTAAGCATTCTCATCTCGACAACACTTAATTTTATGCTTCTCTTTTAAACGCCAACATTCTGCGCTATAGAGCATTGCATGTCTCACCACCATTTTATAAAATTTTCCTCTCAGTCTAAGCGGCATTTTTGTATCACACAATATGCTCGAAACATTCCTCCACTTCAACCAACCAACCTAAATTCTACTAATAACATCCCCATTTGTATCACCATTACTTTGAACAATAGACTCGAGATATCTAAAGCGTTTACACCTTTTAATAATTTAATCACTCATAGTTACAACTCTGTCAGTAGAGCTACTTCTACTAAAATTACATTCAATGTATTCAATTTTAGTTATACTCACGCGAAGTCCTTTAGATTCCAACATAGACCTCCATAATTTAAGTTTTTCCTAAGCTCTTTCTCTAGTTTTATCCACAAGAATGATATCATCAACGAAAAACATACACCAAGATACATCTTGTTGTACATGTCCAGTAAGAGCATCCATAACTAAAGCAAAAAGATATGAGCTTAAAGCCGATCCCTGATATAATCCGACTAAAATAGAAAAATAATTGGTCAATCCTCCTTTTGTTCAAACACAAGAAACACGTCTATTATGCATATCTTTAATGACTTGAATATAAGTTATATCAACACTTTTTTTTTTCTAGAATTCTCCAAAGTACATCTCTTGGAACCTTATTGTAAGCTTTTTCTAAATAAATAAAAAATCATATGTAGATCATTTTTATTCTCTCTGTATTTCTGCATCAAACCTCTCAATAAATATGTAGATCCTCCTTATCCTCTATGTACTTCTTCATTATGCCTCTCAATAAATATATAGCTTCCATAGTAGACCTACCTGACAAAAATCCAAACTTATTATGAGAAATTTTTATAATACGTCTTAACCTGTGTTCAGTTACCCTCTTCTATAATTTTAAAGTATGACACAACAACTATATCTCTATAATTTTCACAATCTTGTTCATCGCCTTTATATTTAAAAATAAGGACCAAAATACTCTTCTTCTACTCCTCAAGCATCTTTTTAATTTTTTAAAATAATATTAAAAAGTTTAGCAAGCCAAATAAAACTCCAAAATCTCCTAAATGTTTCTTTACTCTTCCTTCTGATTTTGAAAAAAGGAGAGGCTGGAATTGCGTTGGCATCGAAGCGAAGGGATTTGTACATTAACAGGTAGCGAAGAGGATGGGCGGTGGACTGCAGGACAACAAGCGGAGTGCTGTCCGGTGCTAGGGCACAGCAAGCGAGGACAACAGGATAGGATGCAATCCAGGAGGGAGCAAGTTTGAATGATGGTTGGACAGAAGGAAAACCATAGATTTGCGGTTTGCCGGATGGCGCAAAGTGAATCCTGCAGTATTGTAGTAACTATAGTACCGCAGAAATATTTGTACGGGAAGCTTCTGCATCACCATGATTTCTTGGAAAGTAAGTTAAAGCAAAGAGGTATCTAGGATAATTGATTTGTATATAAGGAATTGTTGTTTGAAGGCTTGTGAAGAACCTTAAATCACGTACTTTTTCCTCTTGCAAATTACCTTCTTTCTTCTCTGTACTCTCTTCTCTTCATAGACATTTTCTTCTACTACTTATAAAATTAGATTGAAAGGAGACTAGGAGTCTAGAAGTGGAGATTAAGGATTGCATTGCTAAGGGGATAAAATGTCTTTTTAAGGAGACGATCAGACGAGACCTTTGGGTGTTATTTATATCTAAGGATTCCTTTTAATAGTCCAACTTTTGATCTATTGAGGCTTTGTACAGGTAGGTTTTTACTTTGTATATTTTAGTTAGGCTATCAATGCTTGGATGATACAGTCCTTACATAGATAGCACAAGGTCAAGATTGATTTGTGTTTCTTACCATTAATCCTTATATTTTACTCCTCCAGAACCCATAAATGAGATTTTGAATACCTCCAGAGCTCTCTTTTTTGACTGCTCAATTTCCTCTTTGCTTGACACTGTACTACATGAAATGCTTAGGCATAGGAAACCAATGGAGAAAAGAGGATTTTTTTGGGGCTTCTTGTACATAATGACGAATAAAAACTAAGGAAGAAAGAAAAATGCCAAGGAAGCAATTTGTGGCTGTTGTATGGAGGTATTTATGAATGACTTTTGCTTGAAATAATGGAACTTAGGATTCATTTGAGAGAGCTTCATCTTTTATAAAAGCTCCTTTAAAAGCTGCTTCAATATAAAACATTGATATTAAGTTCTGGTTATTAAAAGTGATAACCCATTTGAGAAGAAAGTTCTGTTCATTATTACTCTTAGTTTTTCAAACACAAAAGACTAAAATATCCCTCATCTCATAGCCTTGCTTCTCTACATCTCCATGCGCTCAGAGATGCACGAGCTATTGGCGTCACATCCTATTTCACCTTAAGCCGCCATGGTCTCCATTATCTCCTATTCCCCTTTCAACGATTTCAACTTGGCTTCCATTAGAGTTTGAATCAAGTTCTTGAGACAAACCTCCACAGTTCTCGTGACTTCTGTGACCTTCTTCTGCAGAAGATTCTCAGCCACATCTGCCAACATTATATTTCTCCCCTCCATCAACGTCCGTATTTCTTTAAACAGAACATGCACTTTGATCCCTATATAGTCTCTAGCCAAAACCTTAAACCTTTCAAATTCACAGTTGGAAAGCCCAATGCGGCGATCCATTCTCCCCCTCCTTATCAGCGTAGGATCTAGGTTCTCCACAAAATTGTTGAGAACTACCACCCTCTCTCCGCCCCATGCCGACCATTGGTCGTTGATGAAATTGAGAAGCCCTGAAAAAATAATCTTATTCTCCATGGTGTCTCCTCTATTCCAATCTTCTTATCTCCTTCCTCTTGCCAGATAGTTCGAGGGTGCAATCCAAGTTCTCAATGATGATAATCACTTCACGCTTATCTCAAGTAACCACTTTCGTAAAGCAGAGTTGTTCTGGACCACGGTGCGCTCGAGGTCTTAGGCGTTGTAGTCGCGCAGATTAGCCATGGTTTCGATATTCGTCGACTTTGGGTTGGCCGTAGAGGAGATATATTCTTTTCCATAGCTTGCCGATACGGGAATAAAACTCTTTTCCGTGGCTGAACGCGATCAGATCATCTATGATCTCATGTTTGTTCTTTGGATCCATGACAAAGGTTTTGAAAGTTGCAGGGTGCTCAAAATGATCATGACTCCACCCCTGCTTTTGATAATCAATAGCTTTCAGGACTGCTACTATTTGTTGTATAAAGCCGTTGCACATGATTTTTGAAGATGATGGCTATTTTGGACACTTTCACTTGCGAAACAGTAGAACGGAGGGAACTGGGGGCCGAAGCTGTGAAGATATCGCAATATGAAACGAGGAGAAAATGACATTCCGTTCGATGAACTTCCGGCGACGCTGCTGTACAAGACAGTGACCATGCGTTTTTCAGCGTTCTTCTGTCCGGAATGACGCTGTACCACAGCGTCAAAGAAGGCCTTAAGGTATTGGATCCTTTAGCTTTTATTAGTAAAAGGTGGGCCCACTAGTCCGATGGGAGGTGCCAAACACAAAGGACATTATTTCTATTCTCAAACGAGCAAGAAGGGGAAGGTAGAACTTATTGATAGGCGAAGCTACCCAAGCTAATATGCGTTGCAAGATATTCAAGAAACATATTTCTTCATAAATAAGCAACACTTTCAGGTAATTCCATACATATAGAAGTGATTTTACTAAATAATACCATAGAATAAACTTTCATTTCAGAAAGGTGATCACTAGAATATCTTATGAATTGTCTTTTTATATTTTTTTGAGAGATTGATATATAATTATGCTTATTGAGGGAATTACCTCAAGTCTTTTGACAGGATATTGTCTAAAAGTAATTTCATGAAGATTATTTAAACTTTATCAAGAATCCTCCTGTCTTATTAGACTTAATTGACTTCCATCCATTTGAAAAACTCCCATGTATTTTTCTTTGATTTTTTTTTTTAAATAGATGTTAAATTCTTTTTAAAATTATAAAAGACAAATGGGTAAGCCTCTCTTTAGTTTGTTTCCATAACTATGTCTTCTGACTTGGTATGTTATGATCCTCACAAAATTTTTGCTAATACTATGATCCTCACAACATTTATCTTCTCAATTGTGGTTATTGAATCCTTCATCTCATAATCAACAATTTGAATTTGAAATATTTGTTTTCTCATGCATGGGTTGATTCATTTTCATTACAAGGTAGTCTGACACTTTTAAAGGTGGGAAATTAAATCAACCATAAGAAATAAGAACCTTATGCCATATCATTATGCCCTTGCTCCGTTCAGCTTTATTGATCAAGGTTGGCAACTGGATATCTAATTATGTTTTCTCCTTCACTTCATCGCTTCTTAAGTTTCAAATGCCTACACCCGATAACCTACAAGGTAACTAAATCATTATTAGCATTTTATTGATGGATTATCTCTTTATTTGTTTTAGATTAGAGAACAGAATATTTGATCAACAATCTCATATTAAGGTTCTCTGTTTGGTGTTTTGATTGTTTTGATAGTAATTTATTATAATATTCTTACACTTGTATGCTGGAACTGGTCATAATTAACACAAATGTACATTCCTCCCCTAGTATAATTTTCTGAAAAAAATGTATTCAATTGACTCACAAAAACTTGCATGAACCATGTAGAAGGTCTTTCTGGAAGAGTTTTCTCATCTGGATAGAGAACATTCAAGTTCATTATCAGGAGCGATTGAAGCGCTAGAGGCTAGCACTCTGCGCCTTCCTGTTGTCAGTGGAGCAAGGGTGAGCATCTCTATAATTTATGTCCAATATAAAATGTCTAGGTAATCTGGTATGGCAAAAAAATCAACAACTATATATTATGATTGTTTTCTTCTTTTCAGGCAGATTTCCAAGATGTGAAAGATGCTGTTGGGTCAGCAGTAGATGTCATGCACGCTATAGGAGCGTCAGTATACACGATTTTGTCAAAGGTCATTGCTCAACTTATATTGCCTTTTTTTTCTCTTTACAATTTTCTTGCTTTAATTTCTTCTCTTCAAGCTTCTCACTTAATTTTGAAAAATGACAATATGCCTAGTTTTTAGCAAATTTTATAGTATCTCTAATCTACGGTGCATTTTGAATCCATCTTGTATGACAATTTGTTTTTAAAATTAGGCAAAATGGATTCAAAATGCACCGTAGGTTAGAGATACTATAAAATTTGTTAATCCTATAAGCATGATGTAAATGAGTTGAGTTGAGTTCAAGTAACACTTCGTTGAGCTTGGTTAATTAATCGAGCTCGAGCTCGAGCTTAATTCTACGAGTTCAAGCCAGCTCACAGACTTGTTTATTATAGAAGGGAAAAATACTACTAATTCAAGTTATTGTTATGATAAAATGACGAATAAAATGAGCATTTAGGAGATAAATAATGGAAAATAAGTTGATATAAAATATAAAATAATATTTTAAAGCATTTTTAATAATTTATTGATGAAGTCTTTATATTTAATATATTTTGAATATATTTTATATGATATTTTTTTTGAATGAGCCGGCTCATGAGCTAACGAGCCGAGTCTTGGGTTGACTTGAGCTTGGCTTGTTAGCTCATGAGCCACTTATTGAGCTAGCTCATGAATTGGCTTGGCTTAGTTACACCTGTATTACAAATACATGTCTGACTTAAGGATGATAATATTGCAATGAACTTGCACTCTCTAACTTGATCAAGATAATTGTCACAGACGAGTTCATCAAAATATTGCTACTGGATTTTTGCAAATTTAGCCGTTTCTTTACCCATGTTCAACTGATTAAACTTAAAAGGCATGCTGCTGAAACTTCTATAATTTATGTGAAATGTGCTAGGAAACTTCTTAATCTTGAGTTAGCAACTAACTACTAGACCTAGACATGAGCTCGGCGACCACCCTAATAGACCCAACCAAAACATTAATTGTCATTGGATAACATTTTTGACTTAATTCTTGAACTTGAAACAACTGATTACATTTTTGCGTAATGCTTGGGTATAACTTCTCCATTTGCCCCCTATTTAAAAATTTTGTGTGCTGTCAGTTAACCCAAATAGATTAACATCATGCTTATAGGTCCTAATGCTTGACTTGATTATTAGGCTGAACCATCCTTGGCAACGGTTCGTTCTACTTGCAACCTTGCAAATTTGATGTCACATATGTACCATCATATGCCATTACAGTTCATGCAACTTTTAGCTGTTTTGGCTGGATTTTGAAAACCCTACTTGATTGAGTATAATTTTTTTCAATTGATGTTATTTCCTAGGGTCACGGACAAGCTTCTCTCAAGTCACCAGTGCGGCCTTGGCACTCTTTCAAGTTACTGTGGTGGAAATTTCTAGAGTCTCTTTGGTTGATCTTCTTCTTTCTGGTCTTCTTTGGAATTTTATTTTCCATGGTTGAAGCGATATGGCTAAACCATCTTAAGAGAAGTTTGTCTATGATAGTTCTCTGAAGTCACACGTGCGGCCCTGACACTCTTCTAAGTACTAAGTCAGCCTAACCCTCACAACGTGTGGATTGGAAACACAACAGAGGAGAAGCTGTTGAAAGAAAAATGAACACTTCACTAAGGAATGAAAGTTTTACACACTTGGTTAATTGGAGACCTTTCGTTGGTTCCAAATGAGGGAAAGGGACCCTATTTTTAGTCCTTTCTCAAGGCCTAGATCTTTCTAAATTACTCTAGAATATTTTAGTTTCTAGATGGTTCTATACTATTCCCTACATAAACATGATTCTAGAGCTTTTTATGACTAATCTAGAGTTTGTCTACAAGCTTTCGCCTTCCAACATTCTCTGGGATGTATTGGAACCTTCTGAAGTCTCTTAGGTTGATATTTTTCCTTTTTGATCTTCTCTAGAAATTCTTTTCCATAGTTGAAAGGATATGGCTGAACCCTCTCGAATTGGCAGTGTGTGACGCTAAGCTCCTAAAAACAAAGCTGAGCTGTCAACTTGATTGAAAGTACTAAAATGATGAATTTAAAAATTGGGATGGACCAGATCGACATGGCTATAGTAGAGCTGCTTTGTTCGCTCATAGTGTGTGCTTGTGGCTGCATGTGTGGTTTGAAAGTGGCGAAGACATAAGAGGCATCCACCTTTTGACCAAACCTACTGACAACTACTGATGAGGAGCTTACTTGAATGTGTACTCTCATTTGGTCAAAATAATTCATGGCTGATGTCCCCGAATTATTGTGGCCGCTTAGCTCCATGTTGTTGCGAGTCTTTCATGGCTAATTGGCCTTCTTTTCATGGCAAGTTCATTTTTTTCATCAATTCAGGACTGTTCGTGGCTTGTTTTGTGGTGGCTACTTTTAGCGAATTTTTTTTTTAATCAGTTAGGAATATATATTAAAGATAGTCATAATATATTCTCCAATTAACATACCATGAATTTTTTAATCTTTTAGGAATAATGGAAGATTACATGCTTTGAAATTCAGCTCCCCCTGCATTTCATCTTTTTAATTAAACAACCTTTGATAAATAAAGTCAAATTCTTCTTCGAACTTTACCATCTCGATAAGGGATTCACATCTAAATCCTCATTTGGTTGGACTCATGCTATCATAAAAATCGGTTTAAAAATAACCTTAGAAAAACAGTTTTTTTTTTTTTTTAAACAACAAGAAATAACAATCTTAAATGGAGTATAAAATTTGGTAAACAACAATTATAGAGAACTACAAAAGTCAAACTAATTATTGAATATCTTAACAACTTTCCATAAAACAGAAATCACTTGATAATCTTATCCAGACGAGGCCTAAATGTCAGCACTGCATTAAACTGCTACAGGTGGAAGGAAGAAGCTCCTTGGCATTAGAACTCTCTAAAATTGCCTCTCAAGAACAAGCTCTATTGGATCAATCCAGGGATCTCCTATCAACATTAGCAGCATTACATGTAAGTTTGCAGAAACCCCTCATGTTCTATTTCTTCGAATTCTGAATTCACAATGCAAGCAAAACCTGAAACAGGTAAAGCAATGTAGCCTGCAAGGTCATCTTCTCCAACTAAAACGCAGAACCAATTAGATACAAACTGTAGAGAGCTGACTTCTTTCACAACGTTAATGACAACTAACACCATTTCAACGTTTTTTCTAACTGAAGATTGGATCGAAAGCTTGATGGTAGTTTTGTTGGGTGCAGTGTGGTTATAACCTGATTCTGCCTGATAATCTCATGCGCCCCTCGCTGATTCTTGTTCTTTTTTTTTTTTTCTCTGCCATATAAATGGCCCCTTTTGTGCTTCAGTAGCTATGTACTGATCAATGCAAAGCTAGTGTACATATTTGAATTGTTTCTTTCTCAGTAATTGTATTTGCCTTCTGTCAAAAAAAAAAAAAAAAAGAAAAGAAAAGAAAGGATGCCTACCAAAAAAACAAAAAAAAAAAAGAAAAGAAAAGAAAGGATGACGTGATTCTATTAGTGATATATTTTTTTTTTAATGAAAGCGATACTTTAGTGAGGTTCTGCTTTGCATTTATTTATTTTTTATTTAGTTCATAGCGCATTTTTGCCAGATTTTTTTTTGTTTTGAAAAACATTGGGTCAACATATCCTTAGTACTGCTCAAAAACAAGCTCTGTTAAATATACAAATGCATGAACATTGAGTGATGTTTGTAGCTCTCCTTAAATTTATTTTGATGAAACTGGTAGATTGATGTTGCAATTAATGCTATATATATATATATATATATATATTGTTTGTTGTTTTGAAATTGATCTCATAATTTTTTTAGATTCATTGCTGACATTATTTTTTCATGATTTCACGGAAGTATAATTTTAATTTTATTTTTTGATGTGCTGTATGGTATATAGACCGTAAAGTTTGAGGTTTTGCTTTGATGCCACTTCCGCTGGGTTTCATAATCTAGAGGTTATTTGATGTGATAATTTTTTTAGATTCATTCCTGACATTATTTTTTGAAGATTTCACGGAAGTATAATTTTATTTTTATTTTTTGATGTGCAGTATGGTATATAGACCATAAAGTTTAGAGTTTTGCTCTGATGCCACTTTCGCTGGGTTTCATAATCTAGAGGTTATTTGATGTGATATTTGAACCACTTGGCTCCAGCGAGAACTCGTGTACCGTAAGCAGTAAAAACCGAGTTCTGAAATCCATAAAATTGTTGAAATTGAACCTTTCATGAAATTATAAACAAAAATTTAAAAATTTTGCGTGTAATTTATGGAGATGTTTGGAGTAAAATGTAGACGTCTACAATGTGTTTCACACCAATTGTTTTTCCTTATTCTTGGAAAAGATGGGATAGAATGAATTAGACTCAACGGGTGATTATAGCAAATGAAAAAGTCTCTTTATTGAAATATGGGAGGAGTGAATGGCCTGAAGTCCAAAGATAAATTAAGGTGCTTAAGGTAATCCTCTTTCCTAGAGAATATATTTAATTGTTATAATTAGGCAACTACAAATAAAATGGGATGCTCCTGCCGAATGAAGGGTTTGGCGGTTAAAAGAGTAAACAATCTATATTTAATAATATGAGGAGAATTAAGAAATACTAGAATCACTAATTATAAGTGATCAAAACAATACTTCTCCTAAAAAATAATGATCATCAGTTCTGTAGCAGTTTATCAATTCTCTCTTTTGAAGGCTTTTAAATTTTAACAATCACATTTGACCTCTTAGCGCTCGTTGTTGATCAACCAACAAAAAAAATTCTCTTTTTATGATGCCCATTAAGATAGCTGTTATACATTGAATGAAGAAAGAAAAATAAGTGATCCTCCTCAACATCATGCAATCACCTCCTTATGCATTGCTTGAGGAATCATGGCTATGTATGAAACTTGTACAAGCTAGTTGAATGAAATGGAACGGCATGTAACATATTTGTATAGAATAGATAGAGAGTATAGATATGTATAAAAAAAACTAATGAAATAAATTCATGAAGTTGGTTTTGGCTTTGAAAGCCAAATAAGTGAGAAAATTATCTCCACATCTCAACACTTCTATCATGCCATATGCTTAGAAATAGTTTAATGTTTTTCCAGTAATTTCTGATTTCTAACCTTGTATATGAACAATTCTAATCAAGTCTATAACTTTGTCCATTACAACTTCATGCCGGAAGATCATTATTTGTTTGAAATGCCATAAATGTGTTTAATTGAGCAATTCAACTCATTTGTTGTTTTGCAGTTCTATTTATTTCTTTATCCATTTTTCTCTTATGTTGGTTCTACATGTGAGCTTTGCATGGATTGTTTGTTTTCTTTCGTGGACTTCAACATTTCAAAAGTTACTTCCTTTTTCATTAATTTAGGGGATAATTGAAATTTTATTTATTCTTCAATTTAAATTTATTATATATTTATTTTAGTATAAAATTGCTTATATTTAATATCTTAAAAATAAGTTGATTTTTTTATTTATGTAGTAGTGGAAGAAGTCACCAATGAGGCAACATAATCATGGTGGCGGCTAGGGGTTTTAGTCAAGTCAGCTTGTGAGTCGGTTCGAGCTCGGCTCGATAAGTGGCTTGTGAACCGAGCTTGATGAGCTAGAAAGCTAAGCTCAAGCTAGCCCCGATTTCACTCGTTAGCTCATGAGCGAGCTCGTTTAAAAAATAATTGATGTAAAATATACTCAAAATATATTGAATTTCAAGTTTTTTATCTTTAAATTACTAAAAAGGTGTAAGAAATGGTAATTTATATTTTGTATGATCAACCTCAAGCTGAGGATGCTCGAGCTAAACTCGACTTGTTTAATCCCTAGTGGGGACCAATTGTGATATTTATTTTTTAAAATATTTAAAACATCACAAAGTGGTATTTGAGGTTTTTCAAAGCAACTTAATTAAAAAAATATATAAAAAAATACGTAAAAAAAACGAAATGAGAAAATATGTTTTTGAAGAAATAAATATAAAAATATAAAAATGAAATCTTACCAGCCTCCGCTAGTGTTCCGTATGTGGGAGCGCCTCACCAACATGCTTGGAGGGCCTCATGTCTCCACAGCTCGATCACCACTTCTACTTAGTTTCCTACCTCTTCTTCTGGCAGTCTGTGGATTCCCAAACCTTAAGCAACAAAACAAAGACATCCTCTCCAAGCCTCAAAGACACTGTCACAATTTCCAAATATAGCCAAACATGTACTGGAGGCAATATTAGAAAACTAGACTTCACAAAGGAGGAAAATTAGATTTTGAAGTGAATTTCTGAAATTCCATCTTGGAATTGACAAATTAGATTTTGTAGTGAATTTTCATTCTAACAATGAAAATTAGATTTCACAAATGAGGAAACAGTAAATACTCCTTACATCATATGAAATATCTTTTTTTAAGAAAATATTTTCATGTGTGCAATCAATCGTGTAAGGAGCTGTGGGGATGAGAATGATTAGTTCTATGGTTGGCTTTATAGCTGGAAAAAAAAAAATACAAAACAAATATGCTCATAATAGGATCAGAGTAGCTACAGTTGAAGAAAATATTAGAAAGAGACATCAGAAAGCCTAAATAAATATTACGAATTATTTTTTCTTAATATGAAACAACAATTATCACTCGAAAATTAACTGATTTTAACTTTGACACGGATTTCTTTAGAATCGACAACTGTTAAACTCGAAGTCAAAACGTTAACAACCTACTAAATTTGTTTGGGCAGTCAAAGATCGACAATCGGTGAACATTTATCCATATTTTATCTCTAATCTTGTTTGTCGTCATAATTATACCAACTCTTTCACGATTATATTTCTTTCATTTTTTCTTTACAAATGTTAAGCTAATGATTCACCAAAATATTCGCATCTCAACAACGACTTTTACTAGATTACTTTCAGGCCTCTAAACAAATTTTGAGAAAAAGTTTTCAATATGATGTAAAAGTTTTCATTTCTTCCGCCAATGGGAAATCAAAGTTTCATTGTCAAAATGAAAATTGAATTTCTCGTTTGAGTAAGAAATGGAAACTTTTACACCATATGAAATACTTCATTCTCAGAATCTGTTTAAGGGTATGCAAGTAATCTAGTTAAAAGTTGCAGATACGAGGATCCTTGTGTTTGTGATTGGCTTTTCAATTGGAGACACAATATGAAACAAATATATCTGTGAGAGGGTTGGTGTAGCTACAACGAAATACACAATTAGAGAGAGATGCATTAAGGAATTACGAGTAAATGCTCGATAGTTTAATGTTCTTTAACACGACTAACATTACTAAGATGTTAAACGATCTGACTTCTAGTCGAGATCATGTACATTCTAAATAAATTCGATCAAAAAATTTAGCTTGTACCTCGGCGTGTTTATTTCAATATGAGTTTCATGTGCGAGTCAAACTTAAAATCAATTTCAAGCCATTATAATTTTTCAAACTAAATCATATTCCAGATTTGGCTCGTACCTCAAGATTTGCAGAATTTATTGAAACTCATTCTACCTAAATCCTGCTTTCAACCGAATAGTCCTTTAATCTAAAGGCCAACATTGTGCGTCATAAAGCATTGTAGGTCTCACCATCATCTTATAAAATTTTCCTTTAAGTCTAAGCATAATTTTCCATCACATAATAGATTGGATGCATCCCTCCACTTCAACCAACCAACTTGAAATCTACTAATCAAATCCCTATCTATATCAATCTCTATCTATATCACCTAAACTTTGAACGAGAGAGCCAAGATATCTAAAAAGTTCACAAATTTTAATGATTTGATCACCCGTAGTTTTAACTCTGCTACTGGAGCTATTACTACTAAAATTACATTTCATGTATTTAGTTCCATATCTACTCAAAGGAAGGCCTTTAGACTCCAATGTCAACCTCCAAAATTTAAGTTTTGGGGCGATTACGTACATGACACCCAAAACATTGCTATTTACAAGTCAAGCACCCTCTTTCATCCATTTTCAAATTCACTCAAATATAAAAATTCATGATAAAACCACAACCCATATTTTTCATTTTTATGAAATTCACAATGGTTTGATCGTGCCACACGTAAATGCATCAGTTTTTCTAAATACTTTCCCTAGTCTTATCCACATGAAATATATCACAGATGAAAAGCATTCATCATTGTAAATCTTCCTATAAATGTGTAGTAAGAGCATCCATAACTAAAGCAATACTATATGGGCTTAAAGTTGATCTCTAATGTAATCCAACAAAAATAGGAAAATATTTGGTCCTAGTTGTTAAACCCTAAACCCTAAACACATTTTTCAAAAATATTTGAAATAAAAAATAAAAATGAAGGTAAATGAAAAGGAGTTACCTTCCTCGATAGTTCCGGGAATGAGAGAAGCGAAAAGAGGAAAACAATGGGAGTTTCTGGTCACTATATGTGGTCCCCTAGTTTCATTCCCAGCTAGCTTCAATGATTGAATCGCGAGGGTTCGACGACGAATGCAACGATTTTGGAAGAAACATAGAAGGGATGGAAGGGCATGCGAGGGTTTCAGGGAGAGGAGAGGGGTTCAGAGGGAGAGGAGAGGGCTTCGGGGGGAGAGGAGCAAGCGGAGATGGGGTTAGGTTAGAAGGGGGAGAGCCACGATTTTAGCGATATAATGGACTATTTCTGACGGCTTATACACTGCTTCAAATCCATTAGTTCCTAATACAATTACCTTCGGGTTTTTTTTGTTTTTTTTTTTTTGCTTATTACAAAAAAACGTCGGTTAATACCCCACCAGATGACGATTCGAAGAAAACTAACCACAAATGACCGTCAGTTATTATATTGTTTCTAACTGACAGCTTATTTCGTCGGTAATAATAAAAATTTTTGGAAAAACTATTGTTGTTAATAAACAACGAAAATTCTGTAATTAGGTCGTCACAAATAATCCCAACATAAATCATCGCTAGACAGTTGGTAATTTAAATTATTACTGACAGATAAAATCGTCGCTGTTTAAAAAACGTGTCGGTTAGCATCCCGCCAAATGGCAGGTTCATGGATAACCGACTCGATATAGCGGTCATATATATTTCCTTTTAACCGACCACAAAAGACGTCGGTAATGATTAAAATCGTTGGAAAAAAAAATATATTGTTTATAAGTGACGATTTATTTTATTTTTAAACCATCACAAATAACCCAAATTATAAATCATCACTACACCGTTGAAAAATGGAATTTTTTTTGAAACATCTCCTTTCCCAATATTTTATTATTATTATTTTTTAATTTACATACATAATACATATTGACACCTAAAGTTTCATATTTACACTAATAGCACTTTGGTATCATAAGCTTTTGCATGAAAAAAAATGTATTTCACTTTTAAAATTGTAGTGCTGAAAGTATTTTTGTTGTGAAGCTGTAGATTTTAGTGATATGCACACAAATATGAATTTTTAGGTGTTAGATATATAAATACATAAGATTTGTGTGGTATTTATGTAAATGACCTTAAAATTTTTTATTTCTATTTATTATCAAAATTCCTATATATTTATATTTCTAGCACCTAAACTTTTATATTTACCTGTCTACTATTGAAATTATTTGCATCACATAAAAAGTATTATTATTATTTTTTTTTTTAAAGTTAAATGCATTATTTCATGCATAAATTATATATATATATATATATATATATAACTGAAAGAAATATATTGGACTGTTAATCCTCAGTACACGACTTAGCTGGCCTGCAATAGTTTCAGCTTTTATCTAAAAGGACCGTCAGCCCAAACTATAATCCAACTTAAGAGGCCCAGAAATCAGTGGACGTAAGGCGGGCCAATGCTCCCAAATTTCGATAAAAATAATTAAGACAATTTTTCTCTCTCTATGCATATAGTGTTCAATCATAAAATATCTCTTATATTTATAGAGGATGTTGTATGATAGTGATAATACATTGTTACCCACATAGGAAGGAGGTATGTATGGGAGTATTTCTAGTATTTTACCAGCATAAGTGTATGGTCTGGTTGCCCTCTAGCTCGACTGACGAAGCATATTTGATTTGGTTTGACCTGCTCAAACACGGTTGGTTGAGCTTGGTCGCTATGTTCAGTTGGTTGATCTTACCTGGTTGACTATCTTCAATCTCTCGTGAGGAGTTTTTTGGGTCTCCGTTGGATGGACATAGATACGTTGTGGGATTGGCTCTTTCATTGGGTTGGGCCACTATGGGATATACTATCACATCAAGCCAGCTTTTTTGCAGCGCTTGGCTCAATACTCCCTTATCAAATTTTTGGTTGGATGGCTTACGCTTGGAACACTCGATCGTCTTCTTGCCTGCCTTTTTGCTCAGTCGTTTTTGGCATTGTTCACCTTGCTCACATGACTTGGCTCGTCCAGTGAGATGGACCCCCACAATTCTCCTTGCGGTGGATTTGTTTTCATCAAATTCTTCTCTTTTGGACCATTAAATCTCTTCAAGATAAATGCTGACACATTTTTTATGTACAATCATGATGATGTTTATATTGAACTTTGATTCACCACTCTTTAATATATGATTTCAAAAAGTATAATTCTCCTAAGACTTAGTGGTTCATGTTAATTGTGGATCCTATGAGAATGCTTTAGTTTCTTCAAGTTAGAGTTATAAGATTATTATAGTTTAGCATATTGATATTATCACGTGTGTCATTGCTTTATAATAGGAATATGTAACATTTATTTAAATATGTAATTTTAAATATGTAATGTTATAAGAATTGGGTGGTACTTATGCATATGACCCTATTTATTATTGTTATACATGCTCATTATTGATTGTGGCTCCCACAAATATTCTTTTGTCTCTTCACATTAGAACTATTTGTGCATTGCATTTTATCATATTGATATTATCACGTGTCATTCCTTTATAATTGGAATATATTATAGTTATCATTATAATACATGATTTCTATTGAATTATTCTTCCATTTTTATTGTATTTTCTTTTATTATCTTTCTTCTCATCTCCATAAATAGTCATGGCTGCATCATTATATTTACT
Source organism: Phalaenopsis equestris (assembly GCF_001263595.1). Lineage (NCBI taxonomy): Eukaryota > Viridiplantae > Streptophyta > Magnoliopsida > Asparagales > Orchidaceae > Phalaenopsis > Phalaenopsis equestris. The sequence goes on from NW_018164576.1 coordinate 185,753, forward strand.
TTTTATTTTTTTGGTTTTTTTTATTTTAAATTTATGTTTATTAATATTTAATTAAAAAAATCATCACGCCAATCATTTTTCTGTCACAGATCATTAGTACGGAGGAAGATGACTGTTAATGTGCTGACGCCCGTAGGCTATGTCTGCCTCGTGGGTATCATCAAAATCTTCAACCGTCAATCATTAATCAAGCGGATGGGATGCATCAGGTGACCATTTAATTATCACCTCTCTTTCAGAATATCTATCCTGTCACTTTTGTCTTTCATCTGTACTATGTATATATATATATATATATTGTTAGTTATAACTCATGTATTAGATAAAGGATAAATGTTGGAGCGGAACAGAGTGAGCCAGCAGAGTGGAGCTTGCGAGTGGGGTGGAGCGAAATCATCTGTCTGATTGGATGAGTTACATTATGTGGGTTAGGGGTGTGGGGGCAACGCCTAAACAGTATGGTACATGAGTAATTTTGTAATTATATAGTGTACTCTAGGGTTATATATGTGTCTTGTTTTGAAACCCTAGTATATTTTGTACTCTTTTTCTGAATTGAAGGAAAACATTCGCTCTGCTCCTGAGGACGTGGGCATCTTTGTTGAACCTCCTTAAATTTCTGAGTTTTTTTTTTCTGGATTTGTGTCGATTCCTGTTTTTCTTTTGCCCTAAAATTCTTTCAAAAGGAATGTCCAGAGGCTATTATACGAACCCCGACCATCCCTCATGTGCCTAATAATTCGAGTACCACCTCCTTAAGGCCAAACTATGCCAGAGGGGATTTGAATCATACCAAAGCAGATTTACAACTGACAAGCAGATGTCCGACCAACTTATTTAAGTA
>NW_018164576.1:186606-189430 GCF_001263595.1 Phalaenopsis equestris
ATATATATATATATATAATTTGCTTTAGTCAACAATCCAAATCCTAAATTCAGAGAAAATTATTTATGTAATATATAAATATACAATCACTCAAAACTATTTTTCAGCTACCTGCAGATCTCTATGATAGTTCTTCATTAATGTTGTTATTAAATAAGGTAGGGTTATATTGCATATAATATTTTTTAGTATTATTTAATAATGAAAGAAGTACAAAAAAAAAGGTGTACCACTGAAAATATTATTTGTAGTCGTAATAATAATAATAATAATAATAATATATTCAAAGTTTGCAAATGTCATCCTTCTTCTAAGTGGGTAAGTCAGCTTGTTTCTATCTTAGAGAAAATTTTGTAATTTTGAGTCTATTCTTATTGGTTTTGGAGCACACCCAATTAGGGTAAGCTATAGTCTCCCTAAAAACAATTCAACCAAATGTGATATATATATATATATATATATATATATAGAGAGAGAGAGAGAGAGAGAGAGAGAGAGAGAGAGAGAGAGAGATGTTGTGTGCCCCGACTCTGATTGGTATCTGCACAGTCAATTCTATGTACCTTATGGTTGGGAGTTCGAACCCGCCTGTATGAAAATAAGTTGAGTGATTAAGCACATAAGGTTGGTTGGGGGCTCGTGACATAGCCTCTCACTAAACTTTATAGAGAGAGAGAGAGAGGAGAGACGTTGGTTTTGATGGAGTTATGATGTGTGCAACCTCAAGACTTGAATTTGGTCAGCTCAAGAATCTAATACCCAAGTAGCCAAGTCTCATTTTGTTACATGTCTTGTATGCCAGCTAACACAAAAAGTGAGCTCTTTTCAACGGATGTTTCCCAGAAAAAAAACAAATCAACGTAATAAATCAAATCATTAATTTAACTAAATGAATAAGGAAACAAAATTATAATTATGTTATTTATTAGAGCAAAAAAAGCATAATTACCTTTTACCACACACTTAATGCTATTGAAAATAGTCTTATAGTTTTGGTAAACTTTGCAATTATAGTGTAATTTTTAAATTATGTTTCTATCAATACGAGTAAAAATATTCTTACAAATACAATATTAATATTTTCTGTTTATATCCGCCCTTACAGTAATAGAGGTACTTTCTTCAGCACGCTATTTTTTCGATGATAACTATTCAACGTATATTATTTTAATTAAAATCAGCTGAGGTGTCTTAAGAGTTCAAACTTAGGGTCTGTTTGGGGCAGCTGCAGCTTATTGAATAATCTGCTGATAAACTTGGTGGTGCAATGACTATTACAAATTTTTATTTTTTGAAAAAGTCATGGTGCGATGACTATTACAAATTTTTATTTTTTGAAAAAGTCAGATTGCTGCCAGAAAACTGTCACTATGCCTAGACAGTTGCAGTGTGAAAACACTGTTTTCAGTGTTTTGAAAACGCATAAAGTGTCAAAACACAGTTTACTCAAACAAGTCAAGTGCGTTTTCAAAACGCCACCGCACCAAATAAGCTGCCCCAAACGGGTCCTTACTTCTAACACTTGATAAGTTACTTTCAATAATTTTAATGCTTAACATTATGCGCAATTTTTTAGTGAGAAATTTAGGGTTCTTTGTGAAAAATTATTTTAAATCCAGGAAGCTTCTTGGAAGGAATGAGAAATTTAGGGTTCATTGTGAAAAAAATGACTAAATAGTTTTTTTTTTATTAATTAATTTGCTGCTGGGAGATGTGAAATTAAAATAAAGCTAAGAGGTACACATGAGATTATGAGTTTAATATAATATTGAAGAAATAAAAATTGTTAATGTCAACATATTATGTTATTTACAGATTTATATTTTTTTATGAAAAATTAAAAATCATTGACTGCTATTGTGTATTTGATTTATGGGATCCGAAATATTATTGTTTAAAGTCGAACACCCTTGTGATATTTTTGAACTACAAAATGATTTATTCATGCATGTAAAGATCAAATCATTGATAGTATGATAAAAATAAAAATAAACTATGGGTTAGGATTTTATCATGAATTTTGATAGATGAAAGTGGGTGCTACATTTATAAATAACAATGTTTTGGTTGTTATGTATGTAAACATTTGTAAATTAGATACATACATAAACTTTCTATGTGAGGGGGCATTTACATACATTCCACCCAATTCTTATGTTTTTACATACAACACCTTTGACTGATATGTATGTAAATCTTCCTTCTATGATTAGGGGTGTAAACGAGCCGAATATGAGCTGAGCCGTGTTCGGCTCATTTATATTTCGAGCTCAAAAAGTGTGTTCGTGTTCGGTTTGTTTGCTTAGCGAGCCGAACATGAGCCGTTCACGAACAATTTGTCGTTTTGATAACCCTAATCACGCAACCATAAGATGTTAAGGATTGGGACAAGATTTAAAATATCATTGAATCTAATTTAATAATTTTTATTCTATTTTCTTCATTAATACTTTTATCTGATTATAAAACTTTGTAGCATTGTACTCAATTAATTTTTTTAAAAGTACTACTCATCAGAGATATATGTATATAATTGATTAGTAGTATTTTGAGCCAAAACGAGCCGAACACGAACGAACAAATATTTGTTTGTGTTGTTCGTGTTCGGCTCAATAACTTAGCGACCTAGCCAAACACGAGCTTTTTGCTAACAACGAGCCATTTTGACAGCCCTATCTATGATTAGACCCCTCTAAAATTATTCGCGAATCCGTTGAAATCTTCAAATTAAATGTTATTTAATTCCATGCAGTACTTTGGTTAAATGCGCCTTCGAAAGTGATTAACACCTTCCAAAACAATGAGACATCCAAGAATATATATA
>NW_018164576.1:190680-214061 GCF_001263595.1 Phalaenopsis equestris
TATATATATATATATATATATATATATTTTTTTTTTTTTTTTCTAGAAAATCAGACAAATTTCTTGTAATCATCGTACTCTAACAGATTAGATTAAAAAAAAAAAGCTTCCAACTAAAGAAATTTTTAGAAAGAAATTTCTCAAATAGAACTATGGTGGTGGTCTGAAATGTAAGACAGACAAAAAACTCTCAAAACATAACTTAAATTATAAAGATAAATAAGAGAGAGAGATAGAGAGAGAGATCTATTAGAGATTAGCAAGATAAGAGTATTAGTCAAAAACATAAAATTATATGACCCTTAAGTTCGACAACAATGACAACCTATTTATAGCTAAGAGTCAAAGCCGAGGGAATAAAAATACTTGTAATACATTTTACATGTTAAGCAAAATAATGGTTAGATAACTCTATTTTCCATTAATTATATTTTTGCTCTTTTCTACATTGGTTAATAATGCCAACTCAATCTTGAAGATTGTCAAACAAATCAAAAAATATTTTATTTTTTTTAATAAACATTAGGAAGAAGAAAATAAATTGTTTTAGAGTCTTCTTTTTATTATTGTCATGTTTTTTTTCTCTAATATGAAATAAATAAAATTTTATTTTTCTTACAAAAATTCTAGTATTTTGTGTCCATCATAAGAGTAAAAAAATGACCATTTCCCAATATAGATGCATAGCACATTATTTTTATGTATTTACATATTTAACACTATTTTATATTTACATTTATACTATTTTACATATATATATATATGAAAGAAATAATGTATTTCACTTTTTAATGGATATTGATAGTTATAAAATTAAAATTTAGATATTAGATTTAAAAATTTATAAAAATTGTTGTATGTATATAAATACCACTAATAATAAAGTCGGCCATTTTATAATTTTGAAAATTTCTTCTAGCTTATCACTCAGAGAAATGTCTTCGTACATTATATATTTTAGGGGAATTTACACACGTAGCACACAATTCTTACACATTTACTCATCTCACATCTAAACTTTCATATTTACTCACAACACTCAAACATTGCTATTGTCAGATCCTAAGTACTGGATGCAGAAAATGGGGAGTTGTGTTAAGTAGTCGACAACCAACGTAAAATTTGTCAAGAAAGAAAAAAAGAATTCACTGAAGAAATCCTTCTTGTGAATAAGACTAGAGAATGAGTTCAAGAAAAACTTGAATTATGGAGTTCTACAATGAAGTCTAAAACCCCTCGTTTGAGTATATCTAAAGCTGAATACACCAAATGTAACTTTAGTAGTAGTAGCTCTAGTGGCAGAGTTGTAACTATGAATGTTTAAATCCTTAAAAGATGTGATCAATTTAGAAATCTCTGGTCTGCAGTTCAAAGTGATTGTGATATAGATGGGGATGTTACTAGTAGAATTCAAGTTGGTTGGTTGAATTGGAGGAATGTATCGAGCCTATTGTATGATAGAAACGTGCCACTTAGACTAAAAAGGCAATTTTATAAGATAGTGGTGAGACCTGCAATGCTCTATGACATAGAATGTTGGTCTTTAAAATAGAAATATAAGACAAAGTTAAGTGTTGCTGAGACGAGAATGCTTATGTGGATGAGTCGCTTGACACTTAGGGACAAAATGTGAAATGAATATAACCGTGATAGGGTTGGTGTAGGTCCAGTGGCGGATAAGATTAGAGAGTCTCATCTTAGATGATTTGGTCACATCAAATGCCGACCATTGATGATTATGCTAGGAGAGTAGATGTTTTATATTCAACTTATGTTAAGAAAGGCTGAAGTTGACCAAAAAATATTATATTATATAAAAAATGATCTCAATCTATTAGAATTAAATAAAAAAATGACTCTCAATGGGACGAGGAAAAGGGTTCATGTAGCGAGCCCCACTTGGTGGGATAAATGCATCTTGTTGTTATTATATAAGAAAATAACCCTATTATTACTTATAGAGTGTTGTGTGCATAAGAATGAAAATTTAGATGTGAGACATATAAATATATAAGAATTATGTACTAGCTATGTAAATGTACCATTATTTTAATATTGTATTATAGTTTACAATGCATGCCAATTGGGTCGGAATGAGAGTGATTTTCAAGAAAAAACAATATTTTTTTGAACTAAAAAAAATTGAAGCGCACGAAGCAAAAAAAAAGGACAAAGGAACCTCCAAATTGCTCATCTTTAAATACATATTAGTAGTCAACCAGTGATTAATTACTTAATTAAGAGATAATCATAAGCGAAGACATATTAATCAATAATTAAACAAGATGCTTATGATTGAAAGTAGATTAATTAGGGAGAAATCTTTTTCTTAAGTGAAGATAATTAGTTAATCTTAAGAGTTTGAAAGTTTCACTAATCTCAAGTATCATGCATACACTGAGGTTTTGGCGTCAAATGGCACATGATTAAAGCAAGACTTCATCAAAGCCTTGTTTCAGTGTTGTCTTATTGACTATTGTTGTGTTATTTGGTTGGTTTGTTTTTATGTTAATCAATATGATATAGAAAATTTGTGGAAGAATAATTGAATTTTTATAATATTAACTAATTATATTTTATGATAAGGATAAATTATTTTTATTTATATAAGTTTTATGATAATCTTAATATTATTAATACAAATAAAATCTTTGAAGTACCATTAGGACTAATTTTTTTTTAAAGCTACTACACAATATAATCTAATATAACTTACAAAAAAAAGGTGAATGCAACAACTCTTAAAGATCATCTAGTTTAAAAGTATTATCATCAAACAAGATATGACTATGAGTTGATTTGCTTGAGATAGAAAATTAATATAAAGTATACATTTTTTATTGATCTTCAATAACACATTTTTTAACTACTAGTTAGGAAAAAATTCAACAATTAAACTCATAATATTTGTCATACCTCTAATATTGAATGCAATAAAATCAATAGTCTCAAATTATCTCATATCATTTTAAATTATACCCTTATCTCTATTTATGGCACAAGTAAACTAAATTGTTGATAACCAACGATAGAGAAAAGATGAAAATTGTAGCAACCTTTTTGTTTCTCTATATTCTCACACATGAATACATAAGTACCGATATATAGTTAAGGCAGACAATCAAAGTAAGGCTAAGCCCATGAGATATTACTAGGAACATATAATACAACTAAGACCGTAAGATTTTAAATGTAAAACTAAACATCTTTTTATAAGTAAAGGTATAGTAGTGAATAGGCCGCCTCAAACTTAGCCTCCAAGAAGTAGAGGTTAAACTTGTCTTTGAGATATATAATATTGACAACATATAAGGCTTTACTGAATTTATCTGCAACTTGATATTTGTTAGCTATGTGTTGAACTGTAATGATTTTGATGCAAATTGATCTCGAATAAAGCGATGATCTACTTCAATATGCTTAGTGCAAGTATAAGGTTGTTAGTAATACAATAGATAATATGTTATCACAGAAGATGAATACAAGAGTTTCTGATGATCTACTTCAATATGCTTAGTGCAAGCATGAAAAATAAGGTTGTTAGTAATACAATTGCTAATATGTTATCACAGAAGATGAATACAAGAGTTTCTATTGAGAGCTAAAATTTTGTTATGAGCCTTTGAAGCCATATAATATCAGTTGTTGCAAGATATAGGGTTAAAATTCAGTGGAGGACCTCACAATCATTTTGTTTTTGAACCTTCCATAAGATCTCATATTTTCATAAAAAGTGCAGTGAACAAATATAGATCTTTTGGTGACTGGACCACCTGTCAAGTCTGAGTCTGAAAAGGATCAAACAGGTGATGATTTGTCTGTGAACCAAAGAGCATGAGTAATTGTTCCTTTAAGATACCAAAGAACTTGTTTGATTTGTTGAAATTTGTGTGTCGTAGAAGAATGCATATGCAATATCCGTTCTAATAATAATAAGGTACTATAACATATTTGTAAGGTGTCTGTATAAGGTAATATCCAGAAAAGGTTGCTTATTGGATTTGTTGATAGTAAGCTTAGAAGAACAGAGAGTGAGAACTTCCTTTTCAAGTTTATGAAATTGAAGACTCAAAAAAGTAGTTATATGATCCTATTTTTTAATTTGAAAACAGTTGTGTATTTTTTTATGAGGACTTGAATTTCTGATTATTCCCAGTAAACGAAACATCATCCACATAGATATGAAAATGTTGTGTATTTTCTTATGAGGACTTGAATAAATTTCTGATTATTTCCAGTAAACGAAACATCATCCACATAGATATGAAAAAAAAGATAAGATATTCCTCGTTTTGATAAATTATTTTCTGTAAGCAAAACATAACCACTTCCTTCCCACGAAATCCTAACTTTGCGGAGTCATAATGTGTATTGTGGAATTTTATCTTGTGTTGTTGAACAACGAAGCAACTGGCGGAGCAATGCATTACCCAGTATGCCGTGTAGAGATGCACCTTGAAGAAATTGCATTACCCTTCACGAAGAAAGTGTATTGGTTCCATTAAATGTTCTCCACTGCAGCCCCTCCCTACCATTGTGAAACAAACAGTGTACCTTTATATATAAAGAACTGTGTAGTGCTTTCCCGCTGGTAAGACAGGACTTGTATCTATAATGACCAATTTAAAGTGTTTTTTTTCTGACTAAGCCCGACACTATTGTTTTTTTTTTCTTCCTGGATTTTCTAAATAAAAGCTTGTAGTGTCTCTACCGGTTGATTTCTTCTATTTAAGTGTGTGTTAGATTCTCGTACAACGTTAAGACGATAATTCATTACTCAATTACCATGAATCTTCTGTCGCGCATCAATAAATAACATTTTAAATCAATCATACTGGTAAGCTCAGCCATTTTAAAAAATATTGTCATTTTACCTATGGGTAAATAATCGCCAATCTATTTCTATTGCTTTCTAAAAAATTATTTTCAATAAATGAAATTTTCTATAGGCGCTTCCTTGTAAGAAGGGGCAAATATAAAATATACACTCATTTTGACCAATTCTAGTAATATTTTATATATTTTTTAAAAAAATCAATATTAATAAACTTTGATTAGGTATAAAAACAAAAAGAGATGTGCATTCCAATAAAGTCACCTTCGAAGCTAGTCAAACTCTGATTGAATTGACACGGCATTAATGATCTTGATCTTTAATATTAAGTTTAATGAATTTTTAAATTTTGTTTAAGCTAATTTGTGTGTATTATATATGCAATAAATTGCTTTCCAAAGTGATTATGTTGCAACTTAACCGTAAAATTAAAAATTACAGTAAGTTTTACAGTAAACCGTGGCTTGTTAATCATTCATTTATGACCATTGCTGGTCCAATTGTTGACTAAGATGACTTGCATGACTTACCATAAGATGGCAAAGAGTTGAATAAACGTTGAAGGCATCCATCCATGCAATCATTAATGCCATTGTCATCATCATTGCCCTTATTATTTATTCTTAATTTTAAATATAACAACCGTTGACAATGTCTTTTGGTCACATTTTAGGGCAACGGGCAATGAGTCTTCTTGGCGGGGCATATGTAATCATTCAAGAAGACTAATTCAATCTTAATCATTAATAATTAAAGATAAAATAATTTCAAAAATATTAATAATAAAGCTACAATTGTATGTTAATCATGCATGATATAATTAACATTAATTTGTTTTTAGCATTTAGTAATGGTTATGACTCAAAAAAATTGACATTTAATTATTTGTAATTAATTATAGGGGGTATTTACACTCAACCATTACCCAAGAGAAAATATAAATGTGAAATTATTCAACAAGAGTTAAGATTGTATCATAACTATTTCATCATGATATGAAGACTTATTATATGTATCATAAGATGAATATCTTTGATCTCAATGCAAGATTATAAACATATAAGAGGTTCTCACTGAATCAATATTGGTGAAAATCAATATAAATGTGAGAATACTTATCATAGTAGATAGCCTTGTGCAATAACATTTCACACGTGAAAAGAAATCAATAGTGGCACATGTGACATACAAGATTTATTTGTTGGAAATGACTATGAAGCAAGCAAAAAATAGAAAAAAAAAAGTGTAGATCAGTTGATTAAATTCCAATAGTGTGAGTTAAGATTTAAAATATGTTCATTCATAATAGATAAAGAATGTGATAATAGAATGTAATATACAAATAAATAATTAATTATTTTTTGGGGGCCAATATATGTAAATAAAGGTGATATTTTTGTTATCTTCAATTTAAGTTGAGTTAATGTGATCTAGTAAAGTATAAGCTTATGGGTATTAAAATTTTAAAATATGGTAAAAAAATATATGTGTAGAGCCCAATTTGTATTTTGCAAATTTTATCATAGGCAAAATTGGAAGTATAGTTGTCATGGAAATAACTACCCATGAGTAGTTATCATAAAGGGTCTTTCATGTGTGTAAGTGTCTCTTCACTTTTCCAAGAGAAAGAGAGATTTCATCTTATCGGGGATCCAATTGATAATAAGGATTTAGGAAGGCACATCGATTTGAAAAACAGTTCCATAACAACAAGAAATCATGAATATGTCAGAAAGGTGGAGGAAAATTTTGGACAAGTAAAATACCAAAAAGACATACTGGTTGACTCTCTTGAATTCTCTAAATAAAAAAATCCTCTCTAGTAAAAATTCTCCTAAACAGCTTGTCAATAGTTTCAAGAAAGGTCAATATGGTCGTCTCTAATAGTATCAAAAACATTCATAGACATTTCGATGTTCCACTTGATTATGCTATACTCATTGAATATCTAATACTTTAATAAACTCTAAATTTAATGAATGTGGATATTTTATATCCATGAGACTCTCATTAAACTAAAAGCATAAACATTTTGACGATATTTGACTACTCAAATATCCTTGAATTTTTTCATTATACTCATAAAGTACTTATTTAAGATCATTTGATTCATTGGGCTCGCCCCATTAGCTACACTATCCTAATTATAAATTTATTAAGGTTAATAGTATATACAACCTAATTACATTCCAACCTAATTATCTTTCCTATATTCTATCATGAATTTCCATGCAAGTTCATGTGCAAATTACATTCATTTTGATTCATTTTCATGCCAAATAATTAAAGAGCACATGGTGCCGGAAATTAACAAGAAAATTGCTAGTGACTTGCTGATGAAGAATAATAATTAATTAGCTAAAAAATAAATATTTTTATATATCTTATACCATTTTCATATGAGAGGTGGCAGGAAATGCATGGGAAGGGAGTGAATGACAACACGTTAAAAAAGATAATTTAGTCTGCATGCATGGTTGAAATAGAAGATAGCATGCGTACGTCTCTTAAAAGCATTGGTTTAGTCGTTTTTAAAACATATTTACAAAAATATCCACATCATTGTTTTAATATGTAAAAATTAATTAATAAGATAATTAAGATTGCACTAATTTTTTATTAACTAATATGAGTGAGATAATCAATATATTAATTTGGGTATTGAAATATTTTTAATTTTCTAATTATAAGAACATAGTATTTCTGGGAAGCTACAGGTGTCAAATCAGAGAAAGCTGTGATGAAATGTCGTTTCAACGGTCAGGATGGACTTGTCGACGGCTAATATATAAGACATAATGCAGGTAAGAAGTTCAGCTAAAGTGACAATAAGTCAATTATCGTGTGGTTTTTTTCTTAATTAAAAAAGTAAGGGAAAATTTACATACATATACCACGAAATTTTTATGTATTTGCATGTATTTCTAACATTTAAAATTTGATATTCATATTTATAATATTTTGATATCATAAATTAATACATGAAAAGATATATTTCATGTTTAACAAATTAGTAATAGTTATTTATTGTTGTAATACGTTATAGATTTGAATAGTAAAAATATAAATATGAAAATTAAAGGGCTATATATGTAAATACATTAACTTAAAAGTACTCCTAATATATTTTTATATAAGTACAAATTATATTTATTACATTTGTTTTGTTTTTAATTATAATGTTAGAAGATTTTAAATGAGATGAAATTATAAAGGGCCAGTTTTGAGCGGCTGCAGTTCATTAAAAAACTCTTGCACGACTGTTGTGTCAGAAATTACTGTGCAGAAGCTGACTATCTATTCATTTTTAAAATTATGCAGCAGTTGTTTCTAAACTAATGGGCATTCTGCCCTGGTAGTATGGTGTTGTTTAAAATAGAACTAATTCTACTAGTACATTTCATAATTGAAAACAAATATTCAGTTTGAATGTTACAAAAAAAAATGGATATCTCACAAAACAGTGAGTAACACAACAATCAACATTAAAAATAGAAATATTAAAAATAACAATTAATAATAATAACATAATATTAATTTTAAAATGCAAATGGTTAATGTCACGAGAGAATCCCTCCTCCAACAAAACACTCTACACCCGATCACTATCAATGGTGGAATCCTAGAACCAATCCGCCCATTGTTTTATTTCTTGGACACCTATAAAATTGTCTCTCATAGTTATGTGGCTATAGCAAAGTAAGTAGAGAACATTGTAGTCCAAAGTATTAGTACAATGCTCAGAAGGTGCCGAAATTCTTCGAGAATAACGTAGTCCACAGTAGAGACCCTCTCTCTCTATGAATCCATGCTTGATCGCCCGTGGCAACGACTCCTCCAAATATACTATCCAAATCTTCTTCAAGCTCAGGGTCAATACCACTGAACTTAAATTTTTTAGCATTTGGAACAACCTACAAATTAATACATTATTCACATGTTATTGTAATTGAAGAAATAAATAATTGATAAGGGACTTCACGTTTCATAAATTCTCACCTCAAATCTCTCGACCCACCTTTCTTCAAAAGCATTGATGGTTCCCATTATCAGATCCTAACTAAAGCATGTGGATCCTCGTTTCAACTATTTCCATATTTTGCAGTCATTCTTTAACTGATTTGACTTGTTTTTTAATTACATTTTATCATATTCTCTTCTTGTGCTCTCCCTTAAATTATTTGTTTTATTTTGTCATCCCTTGTTAAAATAGGTGGTTGGTATATTTCCTAAGTCCACCTCTTTAAGATAGATGTTAGAAAATATATTTTCACATCTCTATCTCATATGACAGACGAACTAATTTCGTTTGTTTTTATTTTAACGATATTAGCATGAAAAAGAAACAAGCATCATAAATGTATAAAGAGAAAAAAATAAAGTGACCTTTAAAATACACAGCAAGAAAAGGTAACTGAAAAGAAACATCATAACAAACCACAAAGACCACCATCACTATGTCACCAAAAAACCACCACCAACATACACACACCACCACCACCACCTCAATGTCACCACAATATCACCATAAACAACCAAAATAACAATCATGCCCACTAACAACATCACCAGCATGACGAAGAAAAACCATTACCAACATCACCGCTAACAACACCAACACCATGAGACAACATAACCAATAATAGGAGAACAACATTGCACAAATAAAACATCATTGATCAATAACACCACTACAAACATCACCAGAAACACTACAACCACCATATCACCAAAAAAACTACAACTAGCATCCACACACACAAACCATCATGTCACCACAAGCATAGCACCAAAAAAATTATTATAAACACCCACACACAACCAACATTACCACCAACGACCGATGCCACCATGGAACAACATCACCACTCCCAACATCCTCACACAACACCACTACCAACAAAAACACCACCTTAGCACAACAACACAGCCAACTAGGCACAAGATCACCGCCAACAACAACATCATCATGGAACGATATCACCATCAATAACACCGCCACCATGACACAAAAACAACACCCACACCACTAGTACAAACATCACCACCAACATAGCATTGTCTAATTCAACAAAAAGGGCAACCACCAAAAAGAACCAAGTGAAAACTAGGCAATAAATCTACTTCAATTGAACCAATAATAAAGTAGCGGGAAGAGCCCCAACTGAGCAACCTGTACCAGGTAAAAAAAATTATTTCCAGCTGAGACCAACAAATCACAAAAAACAAACCACAAACCACGAATTGTCAGCAATCTCACAGAGCCTCAAATCATCATTTTCACACAAACCATTCCAATATATAACAAAGAGCACAATCTACAAAGGTAAAGGAAAATGCTAAAAATTGCAAAGAAACTCACATAACCCTTCCAACATAGACAATAAAGTGCATGTCACACGTACAACAAAAAACAAAACCAGAAACAACAAACAGACCAAAGACAAAAATCGCAAGGAGAGAGCACACAGAGCAAACCTCAAACCATAACCTAGAATATCAATGAAAGTAGAGTAGGGTAGAGAATACTATAAGGGGAAATGATAGAGTACCACCATAGCACGATACTTGAGAAAAGGGAGGAAGGAAGGAGAAGAGAGATGAAACTGAAACCGTTGACCACAATTAGGGTTGAGAGGAGGATGAGCTAGGGCAGACGATTGCAAGAGAAGCACGATGGGATCGTGGGTTCGATAAAAAAAAATGCTAGTCACAGGGTCGAACATAACGAATCGACCATTGGGCGACCATTTTTTGTGAACAAAACTCGCATTGTGGGGTTGGACTCGTGGCCCACGGTTTACTCAAATAAGCACAAAAATCTACTGCATCCCTTTTTTTAAACACCCCAAGTTGTGTTTAGTTGTCGCGTTGCAGCTAATATGCTACCCCGACTACACCCAAAGTTATTATATTCTTTAAAAAAAACCTAGTAGATGAATACTTCATTTTCCTCTAATATGAGATTTTCCTTGGTTTCACTATAGTGGGGATGATCAAGTTCAATGACCTAGAAAATTCAATTTTTTCATATGTTAATTCCAATGTTTTAATCTCATTTCTTTGGAATCTGAATAATTGTGAATTTCTAATGGTGAAAAAAAAAATCAAACAAAAGTGGCTACTCGGACCAACAAGGGTTGGATGACTCGCCTCATCCTACATCACAAGTCAGCCTATAAATGCTAGTCATGGGCGAACGATGAAAATATCAATTCAAAGTATCGTGCACTTGACAATAAATCCACAAAGCATTCAATGCTTGAGTATGAAATGTCGATTACAAAAGACCGAGCACAACAATCACCGAGGGAAGAAAAACTCTCTTAACCACTAAAGTTGGAGTAAGAAACAATACCTCAGAGAGAACCCAACTAAGGGGAGGGACATGACCAAGAAGGCAGCCACATATGTCTAAAAACCAAGGATTGTTGTAAGCCTAAATGAGTCATCTTATAGTAGCCAAACCCCTATAAATAGAGACGTGAGGTAGTGGTTTCATGAAATGTATAAGGCGCACACACGGACCCCCAAACCGATCCTCATGACTTTTCTCATCCACTAGAGTTGAACGAAAGGCACCAATCTGACCCCATTATAATGTTTATATTTGCCTTAACTCAATTGCTTAGCTCTCTCTCTCTCTCTTTCTCTCTCTCTATATATATTTATGTTCTCTCTCTCATGCCCATACTATACTCTTGTGATTCAAGAAGAAACTTGAATTCAGTAATAAAGACTTTATATATATATATATATATATATATATATAAAATCAAAGTTTTGAATCCTATTCACAGAAGAAATGTTAAAGTGGAGAAACCTTGAGATATTCTCTTTTTAGGTAAAGCGCACTTAGAGTCATAACCACAAGTTCTCGATATTTTTTTGTCATGCGTCACATGGAAAAGAAAGACTCATGATTCATGGTTGTCTCGATGCAATAAGTAAGGGGTAAAAATATTAAATTATCTTTTTTTTATATATAGAGAAACTATACATTTCAGGGGGACAATTAGACCCCCCTGGACATAACCTTGTGCCCACCTTCTATGTAGTAATTAGAGCTTATTCCATTATAAGATGATCATCCCTAATATATATTTTTCAATTTAGAAGAAATTATTAAAAGGAGGGGGCTCTCGATCCACTTATAAACTAAATTGTGCATTATTTGAACTTTATTAATTTGTATATATTGATATCAGAATACGAAAAATATAAAGCTTTAGTTTTCTTTAATATATATTTTTAAACAAAAATTTCTTCCATGATTATTTTCATGCAATGGAGAAAACATTATATCAGCTAAACTGGAAGATGACGACTATACCACGCCGTGCGTCCAGTGGTGTGGTTTAGGGTTTAGAGTTTAGGGTTCAGGGCTTCAGCGATCTGGGCATAATATTATCTCCTTGCAATTAGACGAAATGACTTGCAATTGTGTTATCCCAGTTAATGTCTAAACCAATGAATGAGTTT
Organism: Phalaenopsis equestris; assembly: GCF_001263595.1. NCBI lineage: Eukaryota > Viridiplantae > Streptophyta > Magnoliopsida > Asparagales > Orchidaceae > Phalaenopsis > Phalaenopsis equestris. The sequence goes on from NW_018164576.1 coordinate 202,997, forward strand.
ACCATAAGATTTAAAATCAATATTAATATATGATTATATTCAATAAAATTCATGATTTTTTTAATTTAATTTCTAGCTTCAAGAAAACAAATAAACCCTTAAATTGTCAGATATGATACTTATATAAGTGATTTTGATTTAGTTTTTTTTTTTTTTTTTTTTTTTTTTGGTCTAATAATATGATAGGATAAAGGTTTCCGCAGGTTTATTTAGTGGCAGTTTTTCAAAGGGCTGCCAAAGACACATGTAAAAACACATGAATATTTCAATCATTTTTTTTACCCTCTTCCGCTAAAAATCTAGCCTATTTTGTGAGCTCTCCCACCCTTCCTCTTTGCCTGAATCCCTTGCATGCTAGATGTTTTAATGTTTAGGTAATGTTAGGGTTATCAAAACGGTTTGTTGTTCTCGAATAGCTCATGCTCGACTCGTAAAGTACATCGTGTTAAATTCGTTCGCTAAGAAAATGAGCCGAACACGAATAAAGATTTGTTCCTTCGTGTTCGGCTCATTTTGGCTTGACTTAATTAATTAATTAATTAATTAATTATATATATATATAAAGAAATTTTTTGAGCTCGATGTATTAACAAGCTAAACACAAATAACGATATTTTTTACCTGGTCGAACACGAGCCTAGTCTGGACTCGCTCAAGCTCAGCTCGTTTACACACCTAGGTAATGTTACTACTTAGTTCGTAGAATTTATGTGTTCTTATGCTCACTATATAATTTTTTTCTAATTTCTTGTAGACTGAAATTATGGATTGGCATATGTTTTGATATATTTGAGATATTAGCACTATTTCATATGAATTGTGTGTGTGTGTTTTCGGTCATTGGCATTCATATTTGGGACATTCACAAGCTTGCCACCCATTTCTATGTATTTACATATCTAACACAAACATCAATTTTTACACTTGTACCACAAAATGCATGAAAAAATTTAATTTGTTAGACATAAATACATAGAATTAAGTTATGCATATGTAAATCTTCTTTCATATATATATTTATGTTGTTTTATATGCAAATTTGTTGAAAATATATATAATCATAAAATTAGCAGCTATTAAAACCGATGGAATGACCATCAAAGTTAAAAAACATTGCAAAAGTCATTGTAACTAAAAACATTCAATCACTATTATAAGTCTTTGCAGCATTAGCAATTAGTAGTAGTTAAAACCGCTGCAAAAGTCATTGCAGCTAAAAACCTTCCTCGACGTTTTTTAACAGTTGCCAAATGCCTTTATAGTGCTAACGATCACAGCGATTTAAAATTCGATGAAATAAAAATAGCACGGGTTTTTTTTATCGCTACGATAGCGGGTGTAAAATACTGTGAAAATTCTTTTTCTCAATGTATTGGCGGCCATGCATATCATCACAATGATGCATACCACAAGTAATGCTCTTAGGATGAGGGTCTTTTAGGATTTGATTCTCCAATCACCCCCTGATTCATCCTGTCTGATATTTTATCAGAATATTGTGATTACCATGAATTGAAAGGTTGGCCAGAGAGAGAGAACCAAAGAGATAATATAAATGATATTGAGTGGATTATAAACAAATATATGGCATGTGTATCACTTATTAATAGATGCTCCTTACTTACCTTCTAACTTTGGAGGCTTTGGAGAAATTAAATGAGATATCTTTAGTGACTTTTTGTCATTTAATAAGTGATATGCATACCATGTATCCGTTGACAAGTTAATGAATCTATTCCATATTCTCACTTTAGTTCTAGGGGCCATTTTATAAAGAGTAGTGCTAAAAACAAAATTTTGCAGTATTTTATAGACAATCATGACGATCAAAATCAGTATTATTTTTATTAATCACTGTGATTGTTAGCGCCGCAAAGAAATTTTAGCAGCGGTTTTAAATAGCTTGATGATTTTTCTTTAATATTGTAAGCAATATTTTTTTTTAAATTAACTTTTATGTAAGCGCCGCTAAAAGCTTTTTTTAGTTGTGAAAATTTGAATATAAAAAACTAAATAGTTATAAAGAATATATAAAATTTTCTTATATTTTCATAAAATGATGATTAATATTAAATTTTTTATTTATTAAAATTTGAAATAAATTATTTTACCAGTTTTTGGTTTGAAATGCTTATTCTGGCATTAACAAATCATAGCGCACTTTTTTTTTTAGAATAGATTATGTTTTTGGAATAGAGTATAAGAGGAGAGAAAGAGAGGGCGGAGAGATGCTACAAGAATTTAGGTTTTTTCCAACGGTCACAATCCGTTGTTATTATAAGAAAAATCATCGCTTTTTCTGTTACGAATGGTTTACCGACGGATTTTAACTCGTAGGTAAAACCCTTGTCGGTAATTCCAAAATCAATCAATATTCTGTTGATATAAATTTACCTAAAGATATTTGATAATTTAATGTCATTTTTTTTTGAGAAAATTGGAGTCATCGGTAATCTTCAGATCGTATAACTGACAGTTCTTCTTTCAATAATAGCGACGGCATACAAGTCGGAAAAATGTAGCACTCGTCGGTTTTTTTGAATCATGCAAAATCGTCGGTTATACGTCATTTATGTGACGTTTTATAACTGACAGGTTAACTGTCAAAAAAGTATCAAACTTGTTGATTTTCTTACGAAGGAGAAAATCGTCGATTAAGCATCGTTTTTTATAACCGACGGGTTAACTGTCGGAAAAGTGTCGCGCCCGCTCTTGTGTGACGCACATTAAGCTATTGATTATGTGTCAGCCAGACGTTGGTAGAAATGTATATCGGCTAGCAGTCGATTTTGCCTATGGATAAGTTTGGAACTGTTGTGAAACCAACTTTAAGCTGTCGGAAACATGTATCATAAGGAAAAAAATAAATTCTTTTTTTTTTTTTGTATTTACATTACCATGGCTATCATTACAACATTTAATGTATAATTCCAAACATTTAACAAAATAACATAGCTATTAAATAGTAATTTATCAAATCAAATAATAAAATAAATAAAATACTATAAAAAAAGTAAGGAAATAATGGCCTAGATTAGGGGTGGGTCATTGGTTCCAAGTGGTAGACCCTGCTTAGAGAAATTTGACTCCGTTCAATACCCGGCTTTGTACCACCTCACTTTAAGGTTTTTGATGGGCTGGGAAACCCTTGTCAGTATGTTGTCTACTTTCGAGCAAGTTGCTGTAACACAGGGGTAGTGATGCTCTCATGTTCTGCTAATTTGTTAGCAACCTTACTGTTGTTGTTTTCGATTGGTACGCCAAACTTTCTAATGGGTCCGTCAAAATTTTTGTTGATTTGGAACCTCTTCATCTAGCATTTCGTCGGAGCTCAGCACCACATCATAGTTGGAGACCTAGCGGTAGAAAAGCAAAAGGCAGGAGAAACCACCGTGAATTACATTCTTCGATGGAGGAACTTAAGCATGAAGTGTGAATCACAGCTCCAAGAGCAACACACTATCAAGATCCTTCTCAAGTGTATTCTTGGACCAGTGAAATTTATGCTCAAGTAATTCACAACAAAACTATTTGCGAAGTTGTTCAACATAGTTGCAAGCCTCCAAGAAGAAGTAAAATAACTAAGTCTAATAGAAGGGGCTGAGAAGCCAAAGCTGACGAAGACCTTTGAGAAGAAATCAGGGAATATCTCGACAGTTCAAGAAGACTAAGAAACCAATGCAGATACAACATGAGCAGAACAGATACGGACAAAATGCCGACTCATCACAACGACAACAATCCTTATTTTATCAAATCAAATAATAAAATAAATAAAATACTATAAAAAAAGTAAGGAAATAATGGCCTAGATTAGGGGTGGGTCATTGGTTCCAAGTGGTAGACCCTGCTTAGAGAAATTTGACTCCGTTCAATACCCGGCTTTGTACCACCTCACTTTAAGGTTTTTGATGGGCTGGGAAACCCTTGTCAGTATGTTGTCTACTTTCGAGCAAGTTGCTGTAACACAGGGGTAGTGATGCTCTCATGTTCTGCTAATTTGTTAGCAGCCTTACTGTTGTTGTTTTCGATTGGTACGCCGAAGTTTCTAATGGGTCCGTCAAAATTTTTGTTGATTTGGAACCTCTTCATCTAGCATTTCGTCGGAGCTCAGCACCACATCATAGTTGGAGACCTAGCGGTAGAAAAGCAAAAGGCAGGACCAGGAGAAACCATCGTGAATTACATTCTTCGATGGAGGAACTTAAGCATGAAGTGTGAATCACAGCTCCAAGAGCAACACACTATCAAGATCCTTCTCAAGTGTATTCATGGACCAGTGAAATTTATGCTCAAGTAATTCACAACAAAACTATTTGCGAAGTTGTTCAACATAGTTGCAAGCCTCCAAGAAGAAGTAAAATAACTAAGTCTAATAGAAGGGGCTGAGAAGCCAAAGCTGACAAAGACCTTTGAGAACAAATCAAGGAATATCTCGACAGTTCAAGAAGACTAAGCAACCAATGCAGATACAACATGAGCAGAACAGATAAGGATAAAATGCCGACTCATCACAACGACAACAATCCTTATAGTTGTAATATCAATAATCATCCCAAAAGAGAATTGAAAAAAAATAATGGTTGAGCGAATGAACAAAAAATATCCATTCAAAACAGAAGCCGCAACGAAGATATTCTGTTGTTTGTTAAAGGTACCAGAATTTAAACTTTCCAAAGACAAAAGGGCAGAAGAGGTTAGAATGAAAGATCAATGCAACTATTGTGTCTACCACAGGATGCTTGGACATAAAATAAAAGATTATTTCATCTTCAACAACTTGTTGGACTATCAGTTTTTAACAGGAAACATAATCATCCCAAAAAAATACTTGAAAGCGCTCGAAAAGGGTTCGATCAACGTAATCTCAGTTGATGATTTTTTTTTCCCTGTGGATCCCTACAAAGACAGAGATGTGCAGAATGTTTCATGGTCCAAATCCATTGAGAAGATCCTCAACAAGATGCAAGCCGTTTCAGCTTTAGCGTCAACTCAGTATACAAAGCCCCCACTCTAAAAAAAAAAGAAAATAACAAGAATGAAGAAAGAGAAGTCGAGAGGATTGAAGACCCTCATAGCATAGGGGCTACAATTCCTTTTGATCCTTCTATTTCTTCTACTTATGTTGTCCTTCTAAATTGATTGTCTCGGATTTTGGGGAGAAAGCCATCAACTCGTTGACTCTATAAGATGTTTTATCTGTCTCTAAAGGATCATTTAATGCTAAGAGCATTGATTTCAGTTACATTTTGCCTATTTCTAACAATGACGACTCTGAAAGAAACTAATCTTGTTTCAATCCTATAGGCAATTCTCGAATCGTACGCAATTCCGATGGGTCTAGCGACACGAAAATGATAACAACAATAATAAAATAATGGCTACAACAAAAGTGAATTTAAAGACAACATCACATCACCTAAGTTACAAGAAGCACCAATTTCCATAGATCCTCTGAAACAGCCTTAAAAAAGACGGACAAAGAACTCACAAAAGTAACTCCAAATCTGTCAAAAAAACTGGATGAGATAACTGAAGCCAATTTATGCAGCGGAAAAGTTTTTCATTCGAGAACACGTTTAAAGATAAAGGAAAACAAATGATCATGCCTGAAGAAGCAATTATGCAAGTACAAGGGTGACCAACTATGAAAAATACCGATGAATTTTTTAACAAAGTGGACTACAATGGTATAGACCATTTGAGGAAACTACCAGTAAAATTAGGCATTTAAGATGCATTGATTCTCTCCAAGGAAATGAAATGCATTAGTTAAAACCCCGCTTGATGATGTGTTTGAAGATAATCGACGAACTATAGCAGTCGGTTAATATTTGCTTATAACCGACAGATTATTTCGTTGGTTATAATTAAAAAAGCTGGAAAACAAAATATTATTGATTAGCGACAGTTTTTGTTATAGTTATATCGTCACAAATAATCAAGATAAAAAATAGTCCCAAAACCGTCGATAATTAGAATGATTTTTTCGCCGTGTAAAAAACCATTGGTTTTTCCATTTGTTTAAGTGTTTTTTTTTTGTAGTGAGAGAAGATAATAATGAACATATAATATGTTGTTTATTAGCATTTTCTCATAAAATGATCTTTTTATTTATTGAGAAGAAGGTACAATATAGTGATATTACATTTTTCCCCGACTTTAATGGGGGTTGTACTTGATAATATGGTTATTTTATATATAAGAGTTTATTACAAGGTCGTTCTAGGATTTGGTCGGCTAAGCTTGTTTGGCTTTTGCTCGATAAGGTTGATTCAGTCAACTAGGCTGAGTCGGTGTAGTCGGTCGACTTATCTTGATTACCTTAGAGTAAGCAAGATGAACTCAGTCAGCTAGACTTTATTAATTAGTTAATCTAGTATGCTTGTCAACCCTTGATTTCTAGATGAGGAGCTCCTGTCGGCGGAGCAAAATTAGGCTATCGGGTAGATGATGAATCATTATAACCCGATATATATCTCATTCTTTGACCAGGGGAACCTACAGGATGATCATGAGGCTCTGTTTTGCTGCTAATTTTGGTCTCTAGCGAGGAGTGTCGGGATTGTCTGTAGGACGACTAGGGATAGTGAGGATTTGAATTTTTTCCTCGAGTCAGAACTACTTGAAGGTAGCTCAATGCCTTCTATCGGCTGGCGAGGAGTGTCGGGGGTGTCTGTAGGACGGCTAGGGTTAGTGAGGATTTGAATTTTTTCTTCGAGTCAAAACTACTTGAAGGTAGCTCAATGCCTTCTATCGGCTTTCTTGTAGTCATAAACTCATATGCCCATCCGTCTTGTTCTAGTCTCATTTGTTAAGACTCAATCCTTCAGTCCACTTTTTTTTTTATTTGTCCTTCCCTCTGGGCCTTCAGCTAGGACAACTACATTCAATTGGGTAAATGGACCCTCCGTGATCGTACTTCCTCTATTCTATACCGTTGGATCTCCTTGGAGACCGCTCTGATGCATTTATGACATACAACCTACATTCATACATCTGAATTATGAGCAAATATTTGGTGCGTACCTTAACGGATTACAAGAAACTTTATTTATTTATTTTTTTTTGGCTCATCCAAGTGGTAGACGTGCATGCAAAAATTCACATGCAATGTTTATTCCATGAATTAGAGACATACATTCCAAGTACATTCTACAAATCATACGCACTAATAATTTTTCCTTCTTTTCTTCACAGCCCGTCATTTTCAACCACTATTGCATCGCAAATACGTGGATTTGAATAATGATTTTATCAGTTCAAACTAGACGGAGAGAGAAACAGAGGAAAGAGGAGAGAGAGAGAGAGGAGAAAACGACGGCATTGAAATCTAGAGAGAGAGAGAGAGAGAGAGGGAGAGAGAGAGGAGGAGAAAACGACGGCATTGAAATCTAGAGAGAGAGGGGGGAGAGAAAGAGAGGGATACAGAGAAGAAAGACATAAATAACAAACCCATAACTCATAAAGCAAGTATAAATACCCCTTGCCCCCATTACCTAATCATTCCCTCATCACTCCTCCAAAAACTTCCCTCCCCCACCTCCCACACTCCATTAACTAAACACATATTAAAAGAAGCATCGATCAAAGAACTAAAGATTGCAGCTTTGATCGATCGGTCGATCAAAAACCAGAGACGATGAAGCAAGTACAGAGCTTTAACACGTATGAGGTGGTGGTGAGAGAATACGAAGCGGAGCAAGACCGAACTGGAGCGGAAGCGGTGGACCGGTTGTGCGATGTCAGCCCCAGCGGCGGCGTATCTCTGTTCATGGATCTCCTCGGCGATCCCCTCTGCAGAGTCCGCAATTCGCCGGCTTTTCTCATGCTGGTATGAAAATACTCCACCTTTCATCTTCTTCGGCACTTTCCTTTTGGAATTGTCTTCTTCTTTCTCTATAGCTGAGTTGGTCTTGTTTTCATCGGCCAATTTGAAAGGTTGCGGAAACTTGTGGGCCGGCCGAGAGGGAGATCGTTGGCGTTTTACGCGGCTGTGTTAAGACTATCACGTGCGGCAAGACGGCTCCTCGTAACTCCACCGGCGCGGCCGGCGGCGGCGCGGGTCCTATTTTTACGAAGGCAGGCTATATCCTTGGTCTGCGTGTGTTGCCGTCCCACCGGTACGTGTGAATTGTTCATTTATTAATTGGATTTTGGTTTATGTATTATGAATTTATTTTATTTATGTTTGGTTTTGATTTCTTTTTAGTCCAATCACATAAGTTTGGTTTGGTTGTTTCCGGCAGTTTTCATGGCTTTGATTGGTTTCGGTATTTTGGGACTCCATTTTATGGCTTTTTTTTAATATAATTATTCTAAAACATATGATTTCAATAAATTTATACACATAAATATAAATATTTTTTTTTTCATTGGATTTGTTGGTTTTTTTAATGCTTACGATTTTTACATCTGTTTTCAAAGAAATTTCAGTAATTCTTACAATTGTTTTGACAGGTTCAGTCAATTTTATACCCAATTAGGACTCCTTACTTGCAAATTATCAACAAGGAAAAACTTCAAAAGGAAAAAAAAAATGTCTCAAATAAATAATTCAGGGTCTATTTGAGGCAACTTCAGTTGTTTAAAGAATCAACAGCGAAAAGTTGCTGAAGAAGAACTTATTTTTAAGACAATTGTGGTGGTTATTATAAATTTATTTCATTTTCAACAACCACCACATTTTAACAATTCGGGCAAAAAAAACAACTTTGTTTCATAAAAAATCTAAAAATCAACGAGAAATAGTTCGCCAAACAGAATTATGGTGGCAGTATGAAAAACAAAACACCAAAAAAGTTTCGGATGTTTAAAATATTTTTAACACCAAACTCACTCTTAATCTTAAATTCATAATAACCATAACATGCAAAGAAATTATTGTCCCAACATTAATTTGCACATTAAAAACTTATCCATTTATTAAATACATCACAAACAATTATTCAAAAAAGAAGAAATAATGGTAATAATAACAAAAAAATATTCATATATGGCAGGAGAATGGGCATCGGTCTCAAGCTAGTAAAGCGCATGGAAGACTGGTTTCGATCGAACGACGCCGAATACTCATACATGGCTACCGACAAGAACAATATAGCCTCTCTCCGTCTCTTCACTCACCACCTAACCTACACCAAATTCCGCACCCCTCGCATCCTCGTCCACCCCGTCTTCGCTCACCCCCTCCCCCTCCCCAACTCCACCACTCTCCTCCGCCTTCCCCCTTCCTTCGCCGAATCCCTCTACCGCCACCTCTTCTCCACCACTGAATTCTTCCCCAACGACATCGACGCCATCCTCAACAACCCTCTCTCCCTGGGCACATTCCTCGCCCACCCAACCCACCCTGTCTCCTACACCTCCCTCGACCATTTCCTCGCCCACCCACCCGCCTCATGGGCCGTCTTGAGCGTTTGGAACAGCAGCTCCCTTTTTCAGCTCGAGCTTCGGGGCGTCGCGCGGCTGAAGAAAGGGATGGCGTGGACAAGCCGCGCTGTTGACCGCATGGTTCCGTGGTTAAGAATACCATCAGTGCCAAATTTGTTCCGGCCATTTGGAGGGTATTTTTTGTATGGGATTGGAGGGGAGGGACCACAGGCAGAGAAGATGGTGAGGTTTTTGTGTAGGAATGCACATAATATGGCGAGGGAAGGAGGGTGTAGGGTGGTGGCGACAGAGGTGGCGGAGTGCGAGCCGTTGGTGAAAGGGATACCCTATTGGAAGAGACTATCGTTTGAGGAGGATGTGTGGTGTGTTAAGAGGTTGGCAGATGAGTATGGGGATGAGGTGGTGGTGGGGGACTGGACCCGATCGGTGCCAGGAAGTTCTATTTTTGTTGATCCCAGAGAGGTTTGAGTGCTTGAACGAATCGAGTTTTTTATTATTTTTATTGTTATTAATGTGTATATGCTTGATTTTATTTGTAATAGAGAGAGAAAGAGATAGGAGATTGTGTGCTTGTTTGTTGAAATTATTTATATAGTGTTATTTTGCTAAATTATTGAGTTATATTCATAAAGAAAATGAAAGTGATGTGATGTGAATGTATTAATGAATTATAATTATAGGTGTATCCAAAATACGATCATATGTATTTATGAAAGGTTTGTGCATTGGTAAGATATCAGAATTCATGCATCTCGAAAGCCCATATATATCGATAAATCGCTAAGTCCACTTGTAGAAGTGGTGAGACTAGCACGGAAAACTAGCCACCAGAGCTAATGTCGTACTAGATGTAATTTTACATTTTTTTTTTTCACTTATGTATATAAAAAAAGATAAGAGGGAATTGAATGAAGTTTTCTCTCTCTAGTTCTTTTTCTCCCTCTAAAAACTACTCCTTCCCTCCATCTCTCTCATAACCAGGAAAAAAAATGATTTTTTTGAGCCATTTCCAATTACTCAGGGCTTATGGGAAAACATTAAAATGAGAAACACGAACTTTAGCAATACATCAATCTTCTTCTCCAATACCCTCCTCATAAAAACATGATCTTTATCGAGTTATGTAAGCTCACGAATAATACAAGATGCTATATCCTAAAAGGACTCAATATGTTATATTAACATACTATTGTGTGTAAAATGAGAGGAGAAAATGGAGAAAAAAGAATCATAAATATGCTGAAGAAATTCAACTTACTTTTGGTATAGCATGCTAATATTAATGTATATTAAAAATAAGTAAATTTAATAATGATCGTCGGAAGCATTAAATGCTCTGTTTATTTTAGAAATGGTCATGCATTTCAAGGAGAACTAAATCCATGAAATTTATTCAGCAAGCCAGAAAAATATTTCCTATAAGAAGATAGTGACATAATATTATAATAATATATACTCACTCATTCTCATGCTATATAGTATTTATCGCTCGTTCGCTTCACATTGAACCAAACAATATTTAAATGAATATTTTCTTTAGAGCCTGAAATTCTCAGCATTGGTCAAACAAAATGGGGTTGTTTTGGAGGAAATTTTGTAAGGATGGGTTTTCTATCAGCATAAGAAAACAAAATAATAAAAGAAATGTTAAAAAGGATAATATATATATATA
>NW_018164576.1:220616-221352 GCF_001263595.1 Phalaenopsis equestris
TCTGTAGTAATTTTTTTTTAAAAATAAATCAAGGATATATAAGCGGAACCACCTTAATGTGCCGTCCACATTGGACTAATTATATCTTTAATAGAATGTTAATTATCAGATATTTGTTAATCTTTAATTTATAACTTTGTCCATTTCATATTAAGAAAAGCGCAACCTAAGCTCTTATATATTTACATATTTCCCAAATCATATCTTAACTATTTATATATTTCTCAATTTTTTTATCTATTTATATTTTTCAGTTAATATCGCTGTAATAATAATGATAATAAAAATAATAATTGATACATCTTAAGTAGATTACTATTATCTGACACGGACTTCAATGCATGACACGAATCTCGAAGCAATCTTTTGAGCAAGAAACATTCAAACTTCAATTAAGAGTCGTCCAGAAATCTCATTTCAACAAAAATAGTCAAAGTTCGTTGAAATCATTAGATTTTTTTTTTCTTTTTGTTGGATGAAAATTTTGATGCTACAAAGAACGGAGAGTGTATAGTCATGCTGCACAAGTCTTATCTATATATATATCTAACATGTACACATTCATGTTCATATACATACCACTCAATTCTTTACTATTGCAACAAAAATATGATCATCATCTTGCTTTTAAAAGTGAAATGTGCTTTTTTTATGCTCAAGTTAATTATGAGACCTAGGTATTGCATGAAAATTGAGCTGTATGTATGTAAATTTTCCAATATATATATATATATAT
>NW_018164576.1:222082-244702 GCF_001263595.1 Phalaenopsis equestris
ACATATATATATATATATATATATATAAAAGAGTGGTATTTGAGAATATCACTTCGCATACGTGTTATCCGTCCCCATAGAGATCGAACCCGTAGCTCTGCGTTTTCGGGTTTCCAAACTATATATTTCTTCAATAAAAAAATTATTTGAATGGGTCTAATCCCAAAGATTATCGAGTTTAGCCAACATGATATAAGATTTACTGCCCTTCAAACAAATTTGCAGGACTTACACCTAGATGTGATGAAGAACTCAGAAATTCAAGAAAAGAGAAACAGATACATACATTATAACATGACTATCATAAGTATTCATTCATAACAAAATTAGTGTGTGTACATACATACATACATACATACATACATAAATATACATATATGTGTGCATGTGTGTGTGTTTCTATATGTAAGATTCAAAATTTTAGTAACACATCTAAAACACTAATATTTCTTTCTTCGTAAAAATGAAATGTATATTTTCATGCCTAAAGTTTATGACACTCAAGTCTTATGAATGTAAATAAAAAAGTTTAGGTGTTTGATTTGTAAAGACATAAGAATTGTGTCGTAATTGGTGCTGATATTTAATCAAATAAATTTGTTATTTGGCATAATTCTAGAGGCGATTGACACGAATCTCGAAATATTTTTTAGTGAAAAATATTCAAACTCAAATTTAAAAGTCATTCAGAACTTTAATTTTAATTAACTTAATCAAACTGATGGCTATACAAAAAACAATGACAGCAAAATTGGTTAAATCCGAGTCAGATCAAGTCTAACTCACGTCATTAAATCACTTTTGGAAGCTTTGGGTGGCTAATTGAGAGATCAAATGGATTTTAAATATGACCGGCTTATTATCAAATCGAGCAACACAACTAAACGAATCCAAGAAGCCTAAGATCACTTGATTCTGACATAGTTAAAGCTTAAATGTCCACAAAATGTCATATTAAGAGAATCTCTTTAGATTATTGTCGAATGGAGAGAGATGTATTCCTTTTTTATTTGCAGGGAGACCACTCTAAAACTCTATAAATTGAGTCGTATCCCATTCATGAAAGAGAGGGAATGTTGGACCAACAACTAAACTTGGAGTTGGATTAGGAAAAGGATTGCTTTGCTTTTCGGATTGTTAGTATGTGTGTGCCTATATAACAACTAAACTTGGAGTTGGATTAGGAGAAGGATTGCTTTGCTTTTCGGATGGTTATTATGTGTGTGTCTATATATATATATATATTCTTTTTCAAAAAGGAAATCTGTATTTGGTGGAGGCTCAAATACTGATTTCTCATGTGTTATGTCCCATGATGAGAACTCGCGTTATATGCCTAAATATTCGATAACCCAGCTCCACTGGGGATCAAACTCATGCCGGAGGGGACTTACAATGAATCCCACCAACCAACAAACCACGAAGTTGGGGATCAAACTCATGACCTATGAGGGGACTTACAATGACTCCCACCAACCAACAGACCGTGGCTTGCCACACCACATACTTACAATGACTCCCACCAACCACATATATATATAAGATTCAAAATTTTGATAACATGTCTAAAACACTAATATTACTCTTTTCTTAAAAATGAAATACATATTTCCTTTCCTAAGTTTATGACACCTAAGTGTTATGAATGTAAACAGAAAAATTTAGGTGTTTGATATGTAAAGACCAAAGACTTGTGTGGTAATTGGTATTGATACGTAATCAAAGCAATTTGTCATTTGACAAGAATCTCGAGGCAATTGGCACAAATCTCGAAATATTTTTTAGTGAAAAATATTAAAACTCAAATTAAAAATCATCAAGAACTCTAATTTTAGCAAACTTAATCAAACTGACGGCTAGATGAGACAAAAAATAATGACACCAAAATAGGCCCAATCCTAGTCAGATCAAGTTATTAAATCAATTTTGGAAGCTTTGTGTGGATAACTGAGAGGTCAAATGGATCAAGCTTATTATCAAATAGAACAACTTAACAAGACAAATCCAACGAGCCTAAGATCACTTAATTCTGACATAGTTAAAGCACTTAAATATTCACAAAATGTCATAATAAGGGAATATCTCTAGATAATTGTCAAATGGAGTAGTTTAGATTTCTTTCTTATTTGCAGAGAGATCACTATCAAACTCTATAAATAGAGTCATATCACATTCATAAAAGAGGGGGCATGTTGGACCAAGAGCTAAACTTGGAGTCGGAGTAGGAAAAGGGCCCTATTTTTAGTGTTGTTTTGGACTAAATACTCGGCTATTATTTCTTCCTCAGCTGGCAACCACCATTGATCATTACTTACTGTCGCCGTCCGTCACAACCTCACCTATCGGACATTGTCGTGTAACAATGTACTTTACAACAAAGTCTAGTGTGAATTAATGACATATGTTGTAAAGTAACAAAGCGCCCTACAATGTAGCACGAAATCTTGAATATTGTGTAACGATGCATCTCGAAGATGGCGTAACGACGTATTATTAAGACGATGTAATAATGCACCCTAAGTATAGTGTAACTCCCCCCAATAATTGCTTACAATCATCGTCTCCAAAGTATCTTTTTTGAACTCATGAATTTCTCTCCTTACAGCTTCCCATTACAGCCTACGGCCTATGTGATTCACTGCAGCTGTAGTTCCTTACTATAGTCTAAGTGGCCAACTAATGCTACCATTGCTCCCCAATACGACCTATGTAACCAACTTCGACCTACATAGTTCACAGCTCTTACAGTGCTCAACTCCAGTCTTGCTTGCATAAACTACAAAGACTCTCTACTATGGCGCTCAACTCCAGTCTTACTTGCTTGCATAAACTACAAAGACTCTCTACTATGGCCCACAACCTACATGATCCACAGTTCATGCAGCTTCAAACCCCGATCTCTATAGCCTGCAAACATATTGTAGATCATCACTACGACCTATATGGCCCACAACTTATGTACCTCCTAAATCGGCCTTTATGGCCTACGAACTTTGTTGCAACTCACCACTATGACCTATGTAACCAACTAATGTCACTATAACAATCAACTATGGCATTTGAGATCCATTTTGGCTATCGTTGATTAAATATCATCGTACATCTACACTGTAACTTCATCTTCTATAATTCAAGACGAGAAGGAGTCTATGTACTTATAATTATATAATGAATTATTTCAATTGAGCTAGGCCCTATAGTTTTTCTTTTCCTTTTAGGATTTACCACGTAATAAAATAAGATGTCTCATTCTGCTTATTTCTCTTTTATTTGTGTGTACATTGGATCTTCGTCTAACGTTAAGATGCTAAATTATTACTCTATTATCGTGAAGCATTCGGCATGCCATCACCCTTTTTTTGCATGATCAACACAGACATAAAAGCTTATTTTAAGCTTTTGGAATAAATTATTTCTTTTTGTTATTTATTAATAACTTCTCCTCGTAGAATTATGCAGTTTTTAATCAAATGAAGAGATTCTCTCACTAAAAATCTCTCTCATTCTCTTTGTCGATTTGGTGTTCTCTATCGAAAGATCCATAAGATTATGACTAATTGTTCACGAATGATTATTGATTCAAAAGATCCAAATTTGATTCTTAGAATAATTAGCATGTTATTAACCCTTAATGAGACGTAATTATGGGGATTAATTAGGAATTAGCCCTAAACTAAATATGATATTTCTGTACAATCCAGAGGTTTTTCTTTTTTTCTTACGCGTAGCTCTTGTTGAATTTGACTAATTACATTAAATAAATAAAAAAAATCTAACTAACAAATTATTTCAATGTGAATTTCTATGACGGGGACGTCTTAACGGTGCTAATTCTGTCAACATAATTATAAGTATTATATGGTCAAATACTGCTTTAAATAATCAATAGCTGTCCTAACTTTCTAAGCTCCCCCCTCTTTTTTTCTTACGCGTAGCTCTTGTTGAATTTGACTAATTACATTAAATAAATAAAAAAAATCTAACTAACAAATTATTTCAATGTGAATTTCTATGACGGGGACGTCTTAACGGTGCTAATTCTGTCAACATAATTATAAGTATTATATGGTCAAATACTGCTTTAAATAATCAATAGCTGTCCTAACTTTCTAAGCTCCCCCCTTCTGTTATGCATCCATTTACATAAATGCCACACAATTCTTATATATTTATTCTGTTATGCATCCATTTACATAAATACCACACAATTCTTATATATTTACATGTCAAACATCTACACATGCCAAACATCTACATTTTTATGTTTATTTTTATACCGCTCAAAATGTTAACATCGCATAAAAATAACATAATTATAAACTTCTTAAAAATAAAACATCTACATTTTTATGTTTATTTTTATACCACTCAAAATGTTAACATCACATAAAAATAACATAATTATAAACTTCTTAAAAATAAAAATACACCATTTCATGGATAGTTAGCCTCATGACATCATAATTTTATAAGATAAATATCAAATTTTAGATGTTGATATGTAAATACAAAAGAATTATGAGGCATGTATGTAAATTTTCCATATGTTATTTATAAGAAATTTTGCACACTACTTGCTTGGCTTTTTGGAGGGTTTTTTTTTTTTTTTTTTTTTTTTTTTTGAAAACATCAAAAAAAAAAAAAAAATTTCTAAAGAAATAAATAAATTGCAGTTTAATCCATTTGAATTGCTGACATAAACACATTTACAATTTACAATTTTCATGAGGATGAGATGATGATGACAGCAAATTATCATCTTTTACTGTCTTTTTCTGAAATTTTTAATTTTTTTTCTCCCTTTTCGTAATTCTTATAATGATGATAGAGAGATCAGTAAAAGTTGAAGCTGTGGGACGTTTTAGGGTTTGAGGGAGCGCGAAGGGGGGTGGAGGGAGGGCTCACTGTAAATGTTGATAGCTTATAATGCGGTTTAATGGCTTATCTGAAATGGCTTCTCAACTTTTTTAAATGATAAGTTTGCGGGAGAATCGCTCACATTTTCAACGTTTAGTTCTTTATTTGAAACGTAGATTAGATACAGCTAATATATATAGATGAGAGATGAGAGATTTTTATGTGAAAAATTTGAAAGGGAAAAACTCACGTGGTCTAGTGCTGTTGAAATGGTACAACGGTTCAAATATATGTTATAAGACTTTATATGCTCTTGAACAGTATGAAATAATATTACAATAATTGGAGAAAATGTTAGAGAAGTGATAGCGACTCGATTGCAAAAATGGAAAATTGGTAAAGTTGTCGTTGATGGTGAGGGTCGCTAGGCATCAGTGATCCAATAATAATAGTAGTTAATCGACAATGATCTGACAATGGCGACCTACAACGGAGGCCTCACTATGGAAATGACGTTATTGTGGCAGCTACAGTGATCGTGGCAGTGGCATCTATGTCAGTTGTGTGGCTGTGGTCCCTTGATTGATAGATGATAGTGTTCTGATAATAGTGGGAGTCAGGAGATAGTGAGTTAGCGAAAGTGGTAATGATTTGGCTACGACAGCAATAGCTAAGGCATCGATGGAGCAATAGTGGTTCCGCGACAGCTATGGCCTAGCGGCATCAATCGAGAGATCGCGGTCTGGCGACAACAGCTGCAGGGAGGTAGTGATCCAATAATGACGATATTGTTAGTGGTCAATCGTTCCTTTTGGTATACGACATCAATCTGATGATTGTCGTGGAGGCCTAATGTCGTTGGTTGGGCAATGCTAGTTTGACAGTGGTGGTGGTCGGGTAATGGTTATCTAATGATTATGGTGGTGTCAGTCAGGCGGTGGTGGTTTGGCAATGACGACACCTTACGAAGGTGATCCATCATGGTGACCACTGGAAGATGATGACTCGCTATAATTGATGATGTGTCACAACAACGGTGGTGACACCAAGGTGATAATGTTCCCGCATAGCAACTACTAGGAGAGGATAATCCAACGATATCGATGGTATGCCATAACATTGACAATTGTCAGACTTTGATAAGATAGCAAAGTGGCGGCTAAGAGATGGTCGCCTGAAAAATAATTGTAGTGTTCCAGTGATGGTTGCATGGTGGTGGAGGTGGTAGCCTAACGATTGTGATCCAACATGACTGTTGTGGCCCGATGATGGCAACGGTAACTCGACATTGATCAGATGTTGATGATCTGGTGGTGGTTGTAGCTCAACGATGGTGGTGCAACACAGCAGTGGTGGCCTAAAGTCGGTGCTCCGGCTATATCAGACTAATGGCAATGTTGGTAGCTCAATGTCGACCTGATATGACAGTCAGACAATGGTGGTCTAGTAGTGGCATTGGTGAACCATTAATTGTAGTTGTGGCTGGGCAACAATGGTAAGGTTCTAATGACGATAGTGACAACGGTCGAGCATGTGTGGTGCAACAATGATGATGACGATGGGTAAAAATATTCTAGTGGCGGCAGCCAGACGACATTGGCATGACTATGGTGGAGCTTGAGAATCCTCAAGGACTTGGAGCTTCATTCAGCCTTCTCATTCAGGTCCCCCCTAGTGCGGCTATTTTTATAGATTTTGGGAGTGACATTCACCGTAAATACTGCTACCGTTGATTAAATGCCTACACGAGGATAAGTAAGAGCGTTGCTTATGATTAGCACCCATCCTTTGAATATCTTAGTAGAACTTGGATTCATGCAAAACCAATTAAATGGAATATTTTTCAAGTTTCAGAAAACCTCACTGTATTTTCACCTCATTAAATTAGGTTTCACTTTGCTAAAATTAGAATTAGTAACTTTTAAAAATAACAAAACTTTGAATCTTCGTGCTAGATTCAAAATTAATAAGATAGAACTTTTTCAAAATTTGGGAGTTCGCTCATTCCTCGTGGAATCAGCACACAAACTCTGCTTCGTGTGTTACTTCAATGACACGTATACTTGCATATATTGTTGGTGTTTTGTAGCATTTGGTGCGTATTACATTATTTTGAATTATTGCTCATAAACATTTGAGCAGTTTTTCTATCCTCATTAGCAACAACTCCAAATAGGTAAACCTTAAATACAGGGAATGAACCATAGCACTTGAATTTTAGCCTTCTCGAAAATAATTTTAATTTTGAATTATACAATAAAATCTCATGTCTATGCTTGAATTTTCTTACAAGCTTCTGATTATGTCATTTCTTCATTTGTTCTTTATAGATCTCGATATCCTCATAAGCTTCCAATTTGATCTCTTCTAATCCATTCAAATATAATAACATTATCTCTATTGACTCCTTAGATTATAGTTAAATTTTTAATAGCTTTGTATGCCCTATGTTCTAACTCCACTACAAAATGGCCGACAATTCCTAAAATCGGCCTACTTGGGGATATTCGTAAGGGTGTCGTATAAACTATTTTATAGGCCCACAAAGCATCGTCTAGCCTGAAAAACCAATCATTCTTACTCAGATTTATAAATTTCTTTGTTCTTTTGATCTTCTTATTTGATATCTTTGTTAATCCACTAGTTTGAAGATAGTAAGCGATATAAATCTTACATTTAATTCTAAATTTAGTCACTAGTGCATCTATTCTTTTATTGTAAAAATGGCTTCCCCTATCACTGATTATAACCCTGGGTGTTGCAAATCTACTTACAATGATTCTTATTCAAAAAACTCATAACATATTTTGAATCACATTTAGTTAAAGTCACTGCTTCAATCCATTTTGACATATATTCTACTGCTGTCATGATGTATATATTTGAATAAAAGAATAGATACATCATGAGTAAGAATGATTGATGTATCTATTCTTGAGCATATAATGATTGTTAATATGCTCAAGTTGCTTATGAAATCTATTTCTCGAACACCAAAAATCTCAACCTCCAACACATAAGTTAAGGGCATCTCATTTCTTTTCGAAATATTGTCTCCCCTCTGACATCGATTACTTATCTTAATATAAACAATCACATAAATATGGTAAACTAAAATTTTAATTGTAAAATCTTAGCGGCTATTCTAAATCCTCTGAAATACCCTACAAATTTGACAGTCTCTAATAATCTCATGGTGCTTCTTCTAGTAGGACACGCCAAAAAATTTGATTCTTACAAGTCTAAACAAATATAGCTCATCCCAAAAGTAAAATCTGACATCAGAAAAAACCTCTTTCTTTAGTTATACGACATATCAAAAGTTATGATATCATTAATAATATAGTTCACCATGTCAACATGCTAAAGAATATTTTGTTTAGTAATTGTAAGCAATTGTTCATCAGGAATATTCTCATTATCTTCAAAAAGTTCAGAAGAATTTTCCTATTCAAAAGGAGAAGTGGTCTGATATCTAGTTTTCAGTGTCTTTCATATAAACTATCTCTCTATCAAATTATTATAACAAAAGTATCCAATAAATCAATCGAGGTTTAGCACCATTCTTAGACACAAAGTATTTAATTATAGACTGATTGATATAGACTTTAACTTATTGTTTATCAAGTATAACCTAAGCTTGTCAAATTTGAATGCTATAACAAGTAATTCCTTCTCTATGGCGTTACAATACACTTGTGCTTCATTTAGAGTCATACCCACATATCACACGAAAAATTTTATCTCTTTCTTGTCCCAGCATAACCCCTACAGCATAGTCACTAGCATCATACATAAGCTCAAATAGAACCTCCCAGGTTCGTTCCAAAATATATATATTGAATCAAACCAACATTAAGCTAGAGAAGCTTCCAAAAGGAGATTATAATGCAATGGTCAATTATTCATCGTCGGCAGATATTTCTACTTCTCTTTTCTCCGAATTTAAAAAAAAAAAGAAATTTCATAACCCCTCCCCACGATCTTTGCAATCTTCTCCCTCTGCAATAATTTAATATTACAACAAAGACCAGTTTGGTTTTATATCGAAAATAAAAAATAAACTCAGATTTTTTTGCCTAACGCACATTCAATGTATGAAGACGAATATTAAAGTACAAAAGAGGATACGGCATAGATATAAGCAAAGAAAATTTATATTTTAAAAATTATTTTTCGATATTAACTAGTACAAGTTGAATTCATTATTTAATTACATACCACTCAGTTCTTATGTATTTACATAATTAAGGACTAAACTTCTCTTTTTACATATAAGTCGCCTTTCATAGAAAAAACATTATATCAGGACTCCAATGACATTGCGCCACGTCTCACGATCGACTCACTAAAAAAATAATTTATGCCTTAATGTATGGTTTGTCTTCTCCAGACACGTGACGCAATTCATTGGAGTCCTGATGCATTTCTGCAGGAGAAAAGTGGGTTTCACTTTAAAGTATTAAAATAGTGATATTTTCGAAAGATTTGAATGTAAAAAAAATGAACTTTAGTTGTTCGTAGATATGTAAATGCATAAGAATTATGAGGTATATATGTATGGAGAATTAGAAAGTCAATTGCATCAAAATAAATAAGATAAAATCCAAATATTTAGCATTTCTGACATACCATGTAACCGAGTGGCTACATAAAATTATTTTTTTTTCATATTTAAACCATATTTTTTAGAAAATCTCAGCCGTGCAATTCACTTTGAGCGGCTATGATTTATGAGAATTGCACAACCTGAATTGAATCAATTCATATATATATCCAATTAATTACAATAGTAATTAATTAGTGATGATTCGAACAATTATACTCCATAACTTAATCATTAGCTTCTCAAATCCAAATCAATATTTAAGTAAACTCTTTAACCCTAATCAATTCCATCACTAATAAAATGTATCCAGTCATGTCACATATTCAAACCAGCTGCCTAATCTCTGTAGACTTTCATTAATTATAAATACATAATTATTTAATTAATCACTCAACAAAACATTCTTCCTATATATATGTAGTCATCAGCCCTGCACTCCGTAAAGAGCATTTTGGTCATTTATAATAAATGGAAGAATTTGGAGTGTATCCAGAGATATTCTTCAACTCATGCAAAGAACAGATGCAGATTGAAGAAGCAGAAGCCATGGCTGAACTATTGGAAGCTCAGTTCTTGGATTTTAAACAGTTCCAAGATCTGCAGTACTCCTTCATCAGTCCTTATGATCAATCTGCTGTAAACTGCAGCAGTAATTTCAGTGGTCCAAAAATAAGTTATGAGCCCATGGATTATGTTATGAGAGAAGAGATTTTAGCAGATTCATTCTTTCAGTTTGATTCCAGTGATCAATTTGAAAGCTTAATCTTCACAGAATGTGATTCTGTTATTGATTGGCCATTACAGAGGAAGAGAAAGCTTGAGTCTGAGCATGAACAAGATGAGAGTTTTAAGGGAAAGGTTCGAAAAACTTGTTTTTTGAATCGTATCAACTGGTTAAATTTTGTTCATGGAGTCAGATGTATTGGTTTGTAATGATTTCAGGTTCAGAAGAGAGTGAGGAATTCGCGGCGGCAGAGCAAGGGTAAGGGTGGCGCTGCCGGAGTCGGGGAAGAGAAGAATGTCAGGTTGAGCATGACCAGCTCCGGGTCGGAGAACGATGACTCGAATGATTCACAAATGTATGCTGTTGATGAACTGAATGTGAAGGCAAGAAATGGAAGAGTAGCAGCAGCAACTGACTCACAGAGTCTTTATGCAAAGGTTAGCAATATCAAATTTCATATTTACATACATACCAGACTAGTTGCGATACCACATCAAAAATACCAATGTTTTAACTTCTAAAAAGTGAAATACGCCTTTTTTAGGTGTAAAAATAGAAGAAGTTCAGGGTTTAGATGTGTGAAAACACAAAAGAATTTAGTGGAATGCATGCAAAATTTTATAGAAAATATTAGCTAAAATAGCCATTTTCATTACAGAGAAGAAGAGAAAGGATCAATGAAAGGCTCAAAATATTGCAGAATTTGGTGCCCAATGGAACCAAAGTAAGCTATTTTCTGCTACATTTCTATGTAATTTCTAATTTTTTCATTAAAATGAAGGTTTTTATTGAAAAACTCCGGCAGGTTGACATCAGCACAATGCTTGAAGAAGCAGTGCAGTATGTGAAATTCTTGCAGCTTCAAATTAAGGTTAGTAAGAAAAAATAGAAATTTGAAATAATATTAATATTTATTGATCAAATAGTTATGAAATTGAAATTTGATTTTTTGGTGCAGCTGCTGAGCTCTGATGAGCTGTGGATGTACGCTCCACTTGCTTATAATGGGATGAACATTGGGCTTGATTTAATGAGAATTCCATGAAGAGGAATAGGATTAATTAATCGGTCCCCTTCAATTCTTTTATTTTGGAAAATGTCATTATTGATTAATTCGTCTATGTTAAATATGGATGAATATCTAATTTCATAAGGTCTAATGGTTTATTTAGCAAATTTATTAGTTTATAGAAGATATGTATTAGATGTGCTCATTGTATTAATAATTAAGTTAAAAAGTATATTTTTTTCCAAAAAAAAAAAAGTTTCTTTAGTGGAGGGGGGCAGGAAGATTTACATAAATACCGCTCAACTCTCATGTATTTACATATCTAACTTGTAAATTTCAAATTTTTTTGCACAAACCACTCAGCTATATATGAAAAAATGGGGTTCTTTTTTATTACGTTAAAATGGTGGCATTTTGATGTGATATGAAAGACTTGGGTGATATAAATAAGAAAATCCGAGTCTAGGTTTTAGATATTTAGAAATGAAAAAATATGGGAATTGGGCGGTATATATGTAAATGCCCCTATGTTGTTTTAGTGTTAAGATTGAACAATATAGAAACTCTTCGAGTGGATTTTGGTCGATCAAAAAAGCATTGGACAACATCACCTTCAACCAAACCAATTAAAAGAAACGGAGAGAAGAATATTTATAGAGAGAGAGAGAGAGAGAGAGAGAGGAATGGCTCAAGGCAATTAAAAGTCCTGATCATCCCTAGGTGTGCTAAATATTCGACTACCACACCCTACACAAGAGTGATTCGAACCTGTGACCTAAGAGGACTTACGACATTCATAAAAGCTGCTCTACTAACAGACCACGGTACACGCACAAAAGGATATATATATATATATATATATATATATATATATATATATATATCGGGAGAAGCTTGAGAATATGTCTAATTAAAAATTAGCTTCACTTGAATCAACTTAAGGAAAAAGACTTGAACACGTTTTCTAAACCTTTTATTTGAATGTTAACTTAAGTATTAATAAAGTTTTGTGAAGTTCTTTTTCATATGAATTTGCTAAGTGACTTTAATATTACAAATTGTAATTTTTCTTGAAAGAAATAGAGGATCAGAAACCTTAGACTTAATTATTGAATATCTTTACACCTTTAGTATTAATTGAAGTTGTTTTGAATTTTTCTTAAGTTATACTATTATATTTGGAAAACTAAAATATGGAAGTCTAAAAGTTAATGTCTTTATCATAAGTCATATTTTTTATATAGTAAACGAGTTACTTAAGGACAAGTAACATGTAAGTTTGGGGGATTTTGATACACCAAAAATGTATGCATTTTTAGACACGTATTTTATACCTATTTATATATATAAACAAAAAAAAAAAAGTTCGGGCATAATAAATGAAAATACAACAGAATTTTATGATATGTATGTAAATCTCCCTTAAATTTAACACATGGTACATAGGGAGATATGGCTTCATAGCATAGCTCAAATCAGCCAGCACTAACAACCAGATTTTTACAAGCATGTGCAATACATATTACAGAAGAAACTTATTTCTGAAAAATTATAACTAAATGCAAAGAAAAAAATATAAATGTTTAACTAAACTTCTTATAACAAATACTTAAATTTAGCCTAAAAAACATCAACAAAACCAAACATGCAAAAAAAAAAAATATTTCAGAAAGAAGTGTAATGAACCCTCTTCTGTTGTTGCTTGCGACGATAACAAATATTTCAGTATTTATCGATATAGCAAATACTAACCAAACATGCAAAAAAAAAAAATATTTAAGAAAGAAGTGTAATGAACCCTCTTCTGTTGCTTGCGACAACAAATATTTCAGTATTTATCGATATAGCAAATACAGATATACAGATTCTAAAATATTACAGCAGCAAAAAACATCCACAGATAATGAACTCAAAATAGCTCTCCCTCATTCTCTCTCTCTCTCAACTTATGCTAGCAGGTAAATATTAGGGAAAATATTACATGAATTCTATACAAAGCAGGCCAAAAAATCAGCACGTCTTGTGTTTTCTCTCACTGTCACTGATAAAACTTTTCTCATGTTTATTTGTTAAGAATTCCCAATCTGCTGTTCTATGAGCTCACCAGTTTTGTTAGGAAATTGGTCTCTTAAGATGAACAAGATGAGGATCAAGATATGCGAAGTATTAATCTTACCAGTTTTCAGATGTGATTTTCTTCATGAGAATGGCTCGGCACCTCATTTTGGCTGTCGAGGGGCATGTACTGCGCCATAATAGCTCTGATTTCTGAATCCATGTAGGACTGCATTTGCATGGAGGAGGATATTGAGTGTAACAGAAAAGAATTAAGTGGATGGAAATGTAAAAAATGATTTCATTAAGAGAATATCAATTAAAAATAGATGTATAAAATGAGTAATGTGGCAAAAGTCCCAAATTGATGTATGAAATGAGTAAAGTGTCAAAATAGTCCCTAACTATGTACATGGAGCCGTTTTATTCTTAGAGTTTATATAATTGTCAAAATAGTCCTCAGACTCTTTAAAATGGGGTTGAAATAGTATATTTGAAGGACTATTAGTACTTAATTTTAAAATAATCATGGATTATTTTGGTGGCCTTATGTAAATAGTCGGCGACTATTTTAACGCTTTTACCAAGTATGCATTCAAGGAAGAGATGGGATTTTTGTTGTGTTATTGCACAATGGAGGACTTGTATCTCAGCTAAAAGTGGAAAATAAAACATGGACTTATACATGCCTTTTTCACATATAAAGCTGGGGGCGCAGGGGGAATAATAATGGTATAAACTTTGTATTAGGTTTGCCATAAAGACTAAGAAAACATGATTCTATATTTATAGTGGTAAATTCTTTTTTTCAAAAATGATAGTTAAATCTATGAATTATTATCTAAGAGAAAATCAGCTAATTATCATCCACAAATGGAGGTATATCTTATGTAGCTAATCAAATTTTAAGAGAAGAGCTGTCTAACAGAAAACCATGCATATGAAAGGGAATTCATACTGCCTTTGGCTGAATTCATGTTATTTCATAATTAAATCTATGGGCACTAATCCATTTGATATTATCATAGGATATTAACCTAGAAAGTCTATAAATCTAATTGACTAATCAAAAAAATCTAAACCTAGCTTATTCTTGTAATTATTTGCATAACATATGCAAGATCGTAAGGATATTTGTATAAAATTGGATAATAATGCAAAAATTACAAGCATTTCTTAATGAGAATAGAAGGTATGTGGAATTGAAGCCTGGATATAAAGCAATGGGTCTCGTTTAAATGCAAAAAAGGCTTCCATCTAGAATTTGTTCAATGCAAGGAAGGCAGGATCAATAAACCAACTAAAATTGCACAACACATTGAAAATAATACCTACAACAAAAAATTTCAAAATAAATTGGAATAAATGTAATTTTTATTGAGTTTAAATTAAGCTTGTATAATGAGCCTATCAACGATTCGTTGGATTCTTCCACTCTTGTTCTGCCTATTCCTTACAAGTCTACATCAATTCCTCGATTGGGTACTTCTAAGTAAATTATTTTTTTGACTATTTTAAACCATAAAATTATGTCCAAAACTGATGTTAGATTTTAGAGACAAGTTATTCTTATAGAGAGAAACCTAACTATTATGATTCAAGCATTACTCTACAAGAAGCTGAAATTTTGAGTTCAAATTTGCTCAATGAATGTGAAATGCAACAAAATTTGTCTTAGTTGAAAGAATTTAATGAAAATAACCATGTTTATTCCTATAAGAAGTAATGCAACAAGTACTCAATTAGGTGCAATTTATTATTTGCTTTTCCTTAGATGGTTTCTTTCATTAGTTGGATTATTTTATTTGTTTTTCAAGTTTGAAGGCAAACTTGTGATGATGGCCAAGGAGGATTGTAATGACCAAGAAGCCATTTCCTAACTTTGGATTAATTTATTTAGATGGCATAATTTCAATCTTGATTTAATTTAATATAGTTTTCGCAAAAATTATTTTGGATCAGTCATCAGGTGTCAAATTTCTTTAGACTAGACAAGTTTACGTGGTGGGGCGAGGTCATGTATTTCGGCATTATTCATTAAACTTTAAGAAAAAAAACGGTTGAACATGCACATATTGTTTAAGCTGAGGCAGAATTTGTGGCTTTTTCGTGCTTTAAGGCTTATTTTTTATATAATATTATTGTTGTTTTTGTTGTTGCTGCTACTACGGGCTTGGAGTTCAGTAACCATGCATTTTTCAATACGACATTAATGGGTAAACATGGTTGCAGCTCAATCGAGTTGAAGATTTCAAATAAAATTGAACTGTTGATTGATTTTTTTCAAAAAACATGAAAAGTTGGGACCAATTTAAATTAAAACTAAGAATAACCATGATATAACCTTTATCCCCTAACGAAAGCTATAAGTTGATATACTGGTTTAAGAGCCCGATTGGGGTAGCTTATAAGTGTGGGCGGCGTTTTAAAACGCCGTCGTACCGTTTGGTTCGCGCGTTTCGCCAGCTTATCAGAAACCGCGTTTGAGTTTTTCCACTAAACGCATGACGCGGGCCGCGTTTCAGGACAAGTAGCTCATCCTGAAACGCACAAGCTAACCCAAACGGACCCTAAGGCATGAAATTTATAATTTTTCACTCAATAAAATTTCTCCTTCAACTCTCTATCTTGTCATATGATTTTTTTTTTTTAGAGTGCAGTACGAGATCATATTTTTCTTCAATAATTTTCAACATTATCAAGTAAATTATTTCCTTTTCAATGAGCAACAATAATGAATAGAGTAGTCATGAAGGAAATTTAAATTAAACAAATAACTATCTTTTTTTATTTATCTTGTACTCAAGTTTTTGTAAGATTTGACTTTCATATATATTTTGTAATGAGATTACATGCCTAAATAATTAGTATCTCATATATATACTTGTTTAGGCACAATTAA
Source organism: Phalaenopsis equestris (assembly GCF_001263595.1). Lineage (NCBI taxonomy): Eukaryota > Viridiplantae > Streptophyta > Magnoliopsida > Asparagales > Orchidaceae > Phalaenopsis > Phalaenopsis equestris. The sequence goes on from NW_018164576.1 coordinate 238,239, forward strand.
AACATGATTGCATCTTAAGCTCAATAAAAATGAAAGAACGTGCTTCAACATCATCATCAACATTAGACTTATTCCAACTATTTGAAGTCAGCACAAATAAGCAATTTAGATTAGTGCAGTGCTTCGCTTGGTATGTCATGATGCTTTTTAAAGAGAGAAAAATAAGCATCAAAGTAAGCTAATGATAGAAGAAAATAACTTGAAAAGTTTTACCACACTTCAAGTTCTACAATTTTAGTAACTCAAAATTCACAAATAAAATGTAAAACATATTAAAATATAAACTACTTAAAATCGTGCATGGATTATGCATTATTAATTCTTCTTCTTCTTCATTCATTATCACTTTTCTATCACTAGATTCCAAAAACTCTTCCAATGCATCCTTAAACTCATCCTCCTCACTCCCAAAATTTATTTTCTAGAACTTGGAACTCCAGCACTTATATTTAATTCAACTTTTTTAACTCCTGCATGCTATTTTCACATCTCCCCAAACCAAAATATCATTATCATAAATAAATTCATATTCAGCCAAATCACTGATGAAACTATTTGTGGAATGGATATGATGATTTTTGCTATGAAGATCATAAAAAAAGCCCGTAAGAAAATAAAAATTAAAAAAACAACAAGGTCATCTCCTCACAACTTGAGGAGCATCCTAAATTTTCACATCTAATGAAGCCAATTTTTTTCTCTAGTAAAATTAACACGGTTCACAAACATAAAATTACCACACGCTAGTGAAAACAAAGCTACAAATACTTGTAATTTCAGAAGGTTTTGGCCCAACATCTATTTGAATAAACTATGAAGCACAAGCACAACTAATTGGGAGAACTGTCTAGTTCCATGCCTCATCAATGGCCTAAGAATCTAAGAGCAATTCCAAGCCTCGGCACCATTATCGAGGTACACTTGTGCCATGTTACTAATATAATTTGGGCCATTAACATATATACCAGCCAATTCCTCTGTGTTTACATATCTAACATCTAAATTTTGCATTTTATATGTATACCACCAAAATCTATCATATCACAAAAAACAACACCATTTTCATTTTTTAAAAGTTAAATACACCTTTTCAAGCATAGGTAAGATGGTATGTATGTAAAAATTGAAGTTTAGGTGTAGGACTGTAATCGAGTCGAGTCGAGCAAAGTATATAATAGATTGGACTCAGCATGGAAGTATTATAAATTGTTCATGTTCAGCTTGAGCTTGTGTTGAACATTCACATCTATGTTCAACACTAGCATGTTTAAATTTTTCAATGCTTGAACTTGTTTTGTAATTGATTTGTTTATGTCAAGTGGACCAATATTTAAATGAGTTAATAAACAAGCTAAAATTTTGAAACGAGCACATGATTTTTTATATAAATTTTTTAACAATTTTTTTTTATAAAGCCAAATAAATATGCAATTAAATAAATTTTAAATTAGTATCTACTTGTTTTATACAAATTAAATAAGAAAATATATATGTTGCGAGTAATTTTTTTCAATCAAATAACATAAATAAGTGTTAATAAATTAATTCATTAAAATTAAAAAAATAAGAATTAATTGCATTAAATTAATTTGCATTTTCTCCAATTACAATTTAAATAATTTGAAAAGTAAATGAATTCTAGTTGATCAAATTATATTTAAATAATATATCATACATGACTATATGACTTGAATTATCATCAAGCTTAATATCAAATATTTAACACGTTATTTGTTGAACAGCAAACTAGCTTCTTCGTGAATATAAATAAACAAGTATATTATGTTAATGTTTAGTTCATTTATGCTTCGAGCTTTTAAAAATCGTTCAAGCTTGTTTATTTACTAACTTAAACAAACGTGATAGTGTTTTGGTCAAGTCGATTTTGAGTTGTTCTTTGAGTGCAATGGTTCCTTTATAGCCCTATTTAGGTGTTGAACATGTAAATGAATAGGAATTGAGTGGTATTTATGTAAATCTTCCATATAATTTTGTACTCTAGCCATACCTTAGCATGATTTTATGATCATGCTTGGATATCAACATTGAGTTTCAAAGAAGTTTCATCCCTTAATGTGTATGACATATCCTCTTCTTTGAAGTTGTGTGACGATAGTTTAGAACTTACCCGTAGTCTATACTTGTATACCATATAAGCTCCGCCAGCAACAACAGCCAAAACTATCAAGATGATCCACACGGCAGTCCAAGTCGCCTTCGCTTCGCCAGTTTTCTTACCTGCACGTAAATCATTCAGGCAATATGAGTGAAAATTTAGGTGAGTTTATGAAGTATTATAAAATTGTTTTGAAGTCTTACTTATGCATGTATCATGCTCCTTAATGTACAAAAGATCTCCGGCACAAGTGCACTGATAGTCACCCCATGTGTTTTTGCAGCTACATTCCGGACACTGGCAAGCTTTTTTCTCTTCGCACTCATCAATATCTGCTTAACATTAAAGACAAAAAACCATTACGAAGAAAAATATATTGGATATACTTGTTGGGTAAAGTGATTGGAGAGTAACAGAATGGAGAAAAATGTCAAAATGGTCCGATGACTGTTTGTAGGGGTCATTTTAGTCCCAGATTCTAAAAGTGTAAATTTATTCCCAGACTCTTTGAGCATGGGTTCAAATAGTTCCTACGAATGACTATTTTAGCACTCATTTAAAGAGTTTGAAATTAATTTGACATTTTATAACCGCTGAGATTAAAAATTCCCCATGCAAATACACTGGGGACTATTTTGGCACTTCTCTATAACATAATGGGTGATAAATTATGGAAAAGTTGTAGGCGTTTGCAAAAGCTACATAATCAACTGTAGATAGTAGCAATAGCCCAAAATATAATAAATTTGAAGTGTACCATTGTAGATAAACATGTGTTTTACCTTCACAATTCTTAACACCATCCCCGACAAAACCAGGAGGGCACTGGCATTTGTGATCTTCAGAATCCTATGCACCAGAAATCAACATATTAGAACAATATTCGACGAAAAATGCAGAACATGAGCTCAAGCACGAAAACACTCGAAATCAGGAATAAGTTTTTCGAAATAATCAACCTGGCAAGCAGAGAAGGTGCTTCCATTCCTGGTTTCCTTCCAGCAACCCCCATTATTTATCCTACACCTCCCAGGACCCATTGCTGCAAATTTAAGAGGCAGAATGATAAAATTAAATTACATGTTGGTTAATAGACTAACAAGATTAATAATATGAATGTGGAAGATTTTCAAAGTCAAATAAATCATAAAAAATATGCAATTGAAGTAAGGATTCAATAAGATGACTATCCACTTTATAAAAATTTGAATGAATCATGCTTTTACATGTTTATGCCTACGTACTCTACAGCATGTATTCCTGGGCAATTATTGCTATCAATGAAAAAAAAGTTTCCTGAATAGTTGTGCTAGCTCTTCCAATAAGTGACAAAACGAGAATGAAACATCCCACTGATTCAAGTATAATCTGCAAATCTAAAAAATATTAGAATTTGGTAGCCTAGCAATCTCTTCATCAAGTCCAAGAACGACAACATAAATCAACAAATGAATGAGATCTGTCGAGGCCTCATTTCCCACGAAGCTTTGCCAAAAAAATTTGTGTGTGATTTGAACAGCGCAACGCAAACTAGATGACATCAGCAGCCCATACAAATTGTAACATAATATATCCCTGATAGAGTTTCATCTATTTAAGATAAAATCCAAAATAATGAAACAGTCTCTACCACAAAAGAGGTGCATCTAGGGCTGTCAATGAACAACTTGAACGTGGTTCGATCAATACTTGATCATTTTTTTCAAATTAGTAAATAAACTAGTTTGAACATTTTTTTTAAAACTCAAAGGTTAAATGAACTAAATTTGAACATAGTTTAATTTATTTATTAATGTTTTTGAGAAAGCTTATTTGTTATTCAACAAACAACTTGTTATTATATGATATATTATTTTAATTTAATTTCAACAAATAATTTATTTAATTATATATTTAATAATAAGAAATTATAATTTAATCAATATAAATTTAATGTAATTTTTTTTTTTTCTCAAGCTTGAACTAAAAAGTTATGATTCTACTAAGCCGAATGATATACTCGACTCAACTCGGCTCAGCTCGATTACCACCCTATATGAATTGTACAACTAGAGATGCCAGAAGTTTGGCCAGCCATGTTGCATTTGCTTCTAATGAACAACCATCCACATATAATTTGATTCACACGTAATCCACATTTTCAATAGAACACCATTAAGTGCTTGTTTTTAAACCAAAAAAAAATTTGAATAAAGTGATCATACTAAATTTGGACAAAACAAAACCAAATAAATAAATTATTAAATTATTAATTGATGTAATTTGAACCCAATTTGCATCTAACCATTGTTCCAAAGTAGTCATATTGAATGAACCTATCATTAATTATCCAAGTGAAAAGCATACATAAGATTTAGCCAGATAGATTTAATTACAAATTACCATACGATTAGAACAAAGTTCCACAAGCACCCAAGTTTTAATCCAAGTCATTAAAAAAAAAAAAGCCACAAAAACCACTAACATGCACCTCATAGAGTACAATTTCAAACAATAATTTTGAGCCAAGTGTATGAACAAACATGCAAAACATAAGAATTACTTATGTTATCTGATTGCAAGAAAACTTACATACAACTTATATATTATTTAATTACTTGGTATAAACTAATTAGATGCTAATTTAAATTTTATTCAATTGCTTATTTATATTTGTAAAATCATTTTTTAATAATTTTATATAAAAAATTAAGCACTCGTTCAAATTTTTAGCTTATTTAAAAATTTTATATTAAAAATCAGGAATAGATCAAATTTTTAATTTCACATGAAAAGTTTCTACCATATTCAATCAATATCAAGAAACAAATTATAAATCAAATATGATCATTAAAAAAATTAAAGTGTCGGCACAAAAAAGAAGAGAGGTTGTTTGGGGGTCGCCCGTAAAAAGCTGTCGGCAGCCGGAATTGAAATCCCATCGCCCGCTTCGGAAGGACGTTTTAATTTATGTATATATATATATATAATTTTTAGAAAAATATGAAATCAAACTGACCTCATATTTTTCACAGTTTAAATGAAAGAGCACTCTACCTCAAATCTTGTATCTATCCCGAGGGATAAACACAAGACTTGAGGATGAGGCTCAATCAAATAAACTAGGAAAACATATGACATCCGTTTGGGTCTGTGAAACCGTTTTATTTAAATAAATTATTAAATTATTAATTGATGTAATTTGAACCCAATTTGCATCTAACCATTGTTCCAAAGTAGTCATATTGAATGAACCTATCATTAATTATCCAAGTGAAAAGCATACATAAGATTTAGCCAGATAGATTTAATTACAAATTACCATACGATTAGAACAAAGTTCCACAAGCACCCAAGTTTTAATCCAAGTCATTAAAAAAAAAAAAGCCACAAAAACAACTAACATGCACCTCATAGAGAACAATTATAATTTAATCAATATAAATTTAATGTAATTTTTTTTTTTTCAATAAACTACATAAGAATTACTTATGTTATCTGATTGCAAGAAAACTTACATACAACTTATATATTATTTAATTACTTGGTATAAACTAATTAGATGCTAATTTAAATTTTATTCAATTGCTTATTTATATTTGTAAAATCATTTTTTAATAATTTTATATAAAAAATTAAGCACTCGTTCAAATTTTTAGCTTATTTAAAAATTTTATATTAAAAATCAGGAATAGATCAAATTTTTAATTTCACATGAAAAGTTTTTACCTTATTCAATCAATATGAAGAAACAAATTATAAATCAAATATGATCATTAAAAAAATTAAAGCAAGCCAGGTATGAGCATATATGTCAAACCTCAGCTCAAGCTTGAACTAAAAAGTTATGATTCTACTAAGCCGAATGATATACTCGACTCAACTCGGCTCAGCTCGATTACCACCCTATATGAATTGTACAACTAGAGATGCCAGAAGTTTGGCCAGCCATGTTGCATTTGCTTCTAATGAACAACCATCCACATATAATTTGATTCACACGTAATCCACATTTTCAATAGAACACCATTAAGTGCTTGTTTTTAAACGAAAAAAAAAAATTGAATAAAGTGATCATACTAAATTTGGACAAAACAAAACCAAATAAATAAATTATTAAATTATTAATTAATGTAATTTGAACCCAATTTGCATCTAACCATTGTTCCAAAGTAGTCATATTGAACGAACCTATCATTAATTATCCAAGTGACAAGCATACATAAGATTTAGCCATATAGATTTAATTACAAATTACCGTACGATTAGCACAAAGTTCCACAAGCACCCAAGTTTTAATCCAAGTCATTAAAAAGAAAAAAAAAAACCACAAAAACCACTAACCTGCACCTCATAGTGTACAATTTCA
>NW_018164576.1:246165-246892 GCF_001263595.1 Phalaenopsis equestris
ACAAGGCCCATAACCAAGGGCAACTTAAAAGACAACAAATAAAACTTATAATTAGGATAATAAAGGGGCCCAAAAGAACTAATAGAGCTCACAGTTTAAGATAGCAAAGAGCAACTACAAAAGCCCATAACCAGAAGCCATCCGAAGCACAAGGGGCTCACAGCCAGAGTCAACAAAAGGACCACCAAAAGGCAGTTATGCCTCCCTAACCAAATGAAGGGATAACTGAAATAAATATGATTTTCTTTCTTTTTTTTTTTGATGGCAAACTTGATTCCACCAATAATAAATGTAAAGCAAACCTGCATGCCCGTGAGGTCCGGTGTCCCTTAAGCATAGCAAACTTAAATACATCTCCAAAAACAAAATCTGGAAGAAAACTTCGTCCAAGAAATCCGAGAAAAAGCGGAAAAAACTCGAGAAAATCAATGAAAGAGACTCAAGTAAAAGAAAATCCTTAAAACTCCTGGGGAAATCCCGAAAGAAAAGAAAAGAAACACAAGTGCTCCGTCTCAAAACTTCGATAAAACAAAAGAAAATTTCAAGTGAGGGGGACCGCAAGCACTCGTATGGGACTAGGCTCAGTTATATTTATTCTCGAGGGACCACGAAGGCTACTCGGTCACCCGAATGTATAGAACCCGTCACTCGTCTAGAAGTGTGTCTTGAACCTCACTTAGGGGGTTATTTCCCAGCCTAAACAGGTATTCGTCAGGTGGACAACCAA
>NW_018164576.1:249686-249918 GCF_001263595.1 Phalaenopsis equestris
CGGGCCGCGAGGCCAGTGGCAGAGAGGGAAGCATCGGGAAGAGGAAGAGAAAAAAAAATGTCATTCCAGTGTACCAGGGAACAAGCTTCCCAGAGTCAAACTGCCGAGAGAAGAAAATCCACGGCTCAAGGGACTGGCGCGGCTTCGGGAAGGAAGGCCGCGGGCAGAAGAAAGTCAGGGAAGGACGGACGAGGTCAACTCTTCCCTCGCGTGGAGGAAGAAGAGCTCGCAC
>NW_018164576.1:250365-278519 GCF_001263595.1 Phalaenopsis equestris
TTTTAGAATGAGGCGGGTCCCATTTCTAAGGTTCTAAGATAGTCGAAGAGAGATCCCTAATGCTAGATCCTAAATCCTAAGAGAAAGATTAGACCTCACTAAAAATGAGGTCAACATAAAACAAGCTAGGTATGAGCATATATGTCAAAGCTCGGCTCAAGCTTGAACTAAAAAGTTATGATTCTACTAACCCGAATGATATACTCCACTCAACTCGGCTCAGCTCGATTACCACCCTATATGAATTGTACAACTAGAGATGCCAGAAGTTTGGCCAGCCATGTTGCATTTGCTTCTAATGAACAACCATCCACATATAATTTGATTCACACGTAATCCACATTTTCAATAGAACACCATTAAGTGCTTGTTTTTAAACGAAAAAAAAAAATTGAATAAAGTGATCATACTAAATTTGGACAAAACAAAACCAAATAAATAAATTATTAAATTATTAATTGATGTAATTTGAACCCAATTTGCATCTAACCATTGTTCCAAAGTAGTCATATTGAACGAACCTATCATTAATTATCCAAGTGACAAGCATACATAAGATTTAGCCATATAGATTTAATTACAAATTACCGTACGATTAGCACAAAGTTCCACAAGCACCCAAGTTTTAATCCAAGTCATTAAAAAGAAAAAAAAAAGCCACAAAAACCACTAACATGCACCTCATAGTGTACAATTTCAAACAATAATTTTGAGCCAAGTGTATGAAGAAACATGCAAAAACATAAGAATTACTATCATTGCGTTGTGCTTTGTATGAAAAAACTTTCATCTTGAAAGAAATATTTGGTGGGGCTTAATTTACATGCCAAACTAATGACGTGAACCAAGTCAGGAGAAATTATGCATTCATAGCTATCTTGATCTTGAAATACCTTTTGGCCATTATTTTAAATTCATTTAAACATTTCAAATGTGTAATCTTTTCATGTACATATATTTTAAGGTAGAAACATTTCTTCTTGCTAAAAAGAAATGTCGGTCTTCAATTAATTTTTCACTTCCGACCACTACTTAGACTTCCTCTTTACCTAAGGCCTTGTTTGGGAACACTGTTACTTTTGTTTCTTGTTTTTTACTTTTATTTTAAAAACATGTTTGTTTAGTGCTTTTTTTTGCATGGTTTTCTTTTCAAAAGCAAATAATCTTGTTTTTAAAAATGCTCAAAACGTCTAAAAGTTATTTTGAGTGTTTTTAAAAACAACTCATCAAGTTATAACAAACCAAACATGTTTTATTTTAAATTAAAACATAAACAAACAAAAGAAAACAAAAACCAAAAAAAACAAAAAATAAAAGTGACCCAAATGGCCCCTAAGCAATTAAAGGGTTGTAGGCAACAAGGATAATCTTCTTTCATCCCTGAGCATCATCTCCGATCACAAGTAATCAATTGAAAACCTAAAAATTTTGCATAAGCTCCATTGAGGGATCCGACCATCTTCCTTCCATCGTCACACTACTTTTTATTGGAAAAAAAGATTGCGCTTTATCAAGGTTGCAAGTCCAATCATAATTGTACTTCCTCTACCCTTGAATAACCAAGGAGTGGCAAACAATGAGATTAAACACCCTTTACCCCCAAATAACAGGAATGCATCACCTCCGCTGACCAGCAATCAAACAAAGGCTGTAAAGAAAACCAACAATGCTCCATCAATCAAGATGCAAAAATCTTCTTTATGTTACTTTTTTCAACCCTATAAACTACTCCAAGCTTCCTCAGAAGAACATCTCCTAAATGAAAATAAGCTTCAATCAATCACTTTGATAGATAACTGGAGGGGGGGCAATGGCCATTGTAGAGTCAGAAATTTTGGAAAACCCAAAAAAGCAGTCAATAAAATTAAGAGAACTCTACTCAATCTTTCTCTATTTGACAAAGGCTTCAATTAATTGCTATTTGGTGAGTTCGTCTTTCAAAATATTGAATGATTTATTAATTTGTATTTCTATTTGATTAATTATATATTAATTTAAACAGTTCATGGTGAATCATTCTGGCGAGAAATCCTATAAGCACATACAAAAACCTGCCTAACATCGATCCTCTCTTATCCAGTCCCCATCATGTACCGCACAAGAAGCTCTCCTTTACCCAGCTACTCAACCTAGCTCATCTCCTCCTAAAACTTGCGCCAGAACCTAAACCTGAACCTGAACCCAAACCATCCACTACTCCTAAATCAAAAATAGCTCCCTCACTGAAATCGAGCTCCCCCATAACATGAGGCTCCTCCCATTTCTAGTGTGCCTTCTATCTGAGAGAACCACATCAATCAATTTATTTATTCTCTCTCTTTAACACAATATTATTATATCACTGTGATCAAAGTGATCATTAAAGTATAATTGAAAATTTAAATTTAATGAAACTCCAAATTAAGTAAATGTACGTGCATTTTTTTGCATGTCAGGAAAATTTTGTTACATGTGTTTGTTTTTTGCTTGGTGAAACCCTATGCATATTTTTCTTAGCATGATAGGGAGGAGGATGTTTGATCATAAATATAAATACTCTACACACTTTTTTTAGTGTGACATGGAAATCCTAATTTATTTGTCTTTTGTAGTTCCAAAAATATGTACCAACATTTTTCTGTGTGACGGATACATAGCTTCCTATCATGTTGCAAGCGACTCATACACGCATTTGTTTGCATTGTGGGCGAACCCATTTTGCTTAATTAACTCCCCACCAAGGGAGATGGTGCTAAAATGTTGTCAAATTTTAGACTGACACTAGACTTAGATTAGCCTAAATAGGATCTAAATTGAACTTAAAAGGACTAAACATAACAGAAATTTTACTAAGTAATAAATTGCAAAATCAAAAATTAAAATGAATATCTAACATATCTCACAATTATAAAAAATTAATTGAATAAAAAGAAAGTTTCATAACAAATTTACAGAAAAATTGAAACAAACAGGAAAGCTTGCATATGCACAAGAAAGAATAAAATATCCTCGCTACTCTACAAGCACTCAAACCCCGAGCTTTCAAGTGAATTGTGGAAAAAATGAACCTCTCCTTGCTCCTTATTTATAAAAAGGAAAAAAGGAATCTTCTAAGCACCGTCATAATTAGTGAAAGTCATTAAAAATAACAGAATTTATATCACTCGGCACCCTTGAGATACTTGTTCACCCAATTCGCCACCAAATCCGCATAATGTATCTAGAAGCAAATAGAAGGTCTGATTGGAGATGTTCAGAGTGAGACTTTGCAAGTTTTAGAATGCTTGCACAAATTTGCATGCTTTTAAACCTTACATGTACTTCATGAGGTGATCTTTTAATTAAATTGTATGCTTCAAAAGCCGTGTTACTTTTCAGAAAAGACGTGCAAAAAACTTTAAAATTAAAGCCCAAAAACTAACTAAAAATAACTTGCACAAATTTGCATGCTTTTAAACCTTACACTTACTTCATGAGGTGATCTTTTAATTAAATTGTATGCTTCAAAAGCCGTGTTACTTTTCAGAAAAGACGTGCAAAAAACTTTAAAATTAAAGCCCAAAAACCAACTAAAAATAACTTGCATGTGCAACGATCGATGTGGTTAAAGCTTAAATATTCGATCAGAGAATGTTACACGGGCTGACTTTAAAAGATCTCACACTAAAAGTTGTGCACAAGTACTTTATGAATGTACCAAAAATTAGTAATTAGTGTATCACACAATTGCATAAAAAAACTTGCACTCTTTCGATCACTTGCATGTACTCCCATCGATGTGTAAAATACATAAATACTTGATTTGAGAATGATGCACAATTTGTCTTATCAATAAGGCAATGAAGCCTCACAGTTGAAATTTGATCCTCCTTCTGATTAGAACTTGAGTTGACAGAACTGAACCTTCACTTGGTCGGTCTGATAACCCTCCTTATAAGGACAGAGTCTGTAATATAAGGACTAAAATTGACGAGATCAAACTAACATTTAGTCAGTTTGATAACCTCCGAAGTTGACAATACTAACTAATGATTGAATAATGGTCCTATACAAAAATTGGGGGATATTTTATCCTTATATTTATAAGAAATTATCAAGTTTGTTATCAATAAATTTAACATAAATCATTAATCTTAATATTACAACATTTTTCAAAAAATATAATAATAAACTCTACTCATAAGCATGATCCTCTGTGAATGAGATAAAGTCGACAGTCTGTAATATAATACATGAATTCAATACAATGTGTATGGATGGTTTGTGCGATAACCAAAAGTTGTTATGTCGCCATGCAAGGAAATACATCTATGGGCCTTCGAACCAGCAAAAAAGTCAAATAAAAGCAAAATTTCCCCCACCATAAGTAAATCATGTACAAATACTTATATTGGTGATCGAGCATTCTCCTCCTTACCATGCTAAGAAATGTACGTATAAGGTTTCACCTTTAGAAAGCCAATAAACATCTTGTAAACTTTTCCCACCGCACAAAGAAATAATGTACGTCGTACTGGTACATATTTTGGATTTTTTTTAAATTTTTTAATTTGGAATAAAACTTTTGTGCTCAAATTGATCACAAAGAAATGATAAGGATTTTGCTCGAGAGAGAGAATGATTGATGTGGTTCTCTCGAAAAGAATGGACATGAGAAATGAAACGAAGAGCCTCGCGATGAGGGGAAGCTCAATTTCGGAGAGGGAGCTACTGTCAAGTTAGGAATAGTAGACGGACATGGTTCACATGCAGGTTTGAGGAGGTGTTGAGTCTGGCAAAATTGGAGAGAGGAGAGCTTCAAGTGTTTTACAGGATGGAGGTTGGAGAAGTGGGGATCAACATTGAAGAGGATAGTTATACACATACATACATACATATACATATATAGATATATATATATCTCCACTCACACACATATGTGGATTATTTGCATGAAAAACACTAAATTGCATGCGCGTGCGCGCACACACACACACACATATACGTGTTCGCAAGAACAGGAAGGAAAAGGGATACTACGAGCTACAAAACAGAGAGGAAAGGAGGTGAGCAAGCGCTCAATGGAGTTGGGCTTAGCTAATTTTGATTTTAGTTATTTATCTATCTTTTATTATTAACATAATTTTAATTATATACATAATACCTTTTTTTAAGTCACTATATATATATATATATATATATATTCCACATGAAACTCACTATTTAAAAATTTTAAATTATGTGTCGTCAATCTCAAGCATAAGCATGTTCATGTTTAACCTTTATGGCAAAGAGTTTCTCATTTTATTTTAGGAGCCACCATTCTATTCGAATTGACTGAATGGAGGCATGAAATGTCCTTTAAATTATGATGGATGCTAATCGAACTTGATTCGTGTATTTTATGACTCGTCACACACCAATTTTATCAACCCCGCTCGATTTTAGTTTTCGAGCTCATACGAAGGTCGACAGTACGATTGAACTGCAATCTAGCCCCCTCAAATTGTAGAGTCTAGCAATAGTGTTATTTTTTTTTTGTTTTTTTTGTTAAAAATTAAAAGTTAGAGGCAACAAATATTCAATCTTGAGTTGAAACAAAAAAAAAAAATCCAAGTTCTCAGATCACAAATCATCATGGAAATTGCAAATTAACTAACGCAAAAAATTTGCTTTAATTTAGACAAACAAATCCATGACAACCTTGCTTGTTATATAAGAGTAGTCAGTCAAGATTAGGGTAAACAAAAGCCCAAGAATAATCATAAACTAACACTAATATGCCGAATTAATGCAGCTAGAAATATTAAAATTGAGCCTTCCTGAGAAAAATGGGGGACTAATTAACTTGAGTAATAATTTGGTTGCCTTTGATGTCATATCCTAGTCCAAAAATTGATTAATATATTCATCATCACTAACTTTATCATATCTATTTAGAGTTGGCTTCATCAATCCTAATATCTTAATTATTTAGCACTTTCATATGGGTTGCTTAATATGAAGTATTATGAATGCAAAGTAAAAGGTTTGCAAGGTTTTTTTTTTTTTTTTTTGGTTTGGGGAAATGCAAAATAGGGGATAAAAGGTTTGCAAGGTTTTTTTTTTTTTTTTTTGGTTTGGCGAAATGCAAAATAGTGGCAAAATAAATTTTGACGAATTTTAAATACCATAAAAATCTAAATTTAGCTGCAAACACAATTTGCTCATTTTGAGAGATTTTTCCTTTCTTCATTGACTTCCTTCGCCGCACAACCACGAACATCTACTTTGTGTAAACTTAGTTCAACTTTTCCTTCATCGTTTTCACCTCCAAGTTCATCAACACTTACACTTCCAAGTCACACTTCTCTATTGAGCTTGGAATTTAATTCGCCTCAAAGCCACACTTATCCACCAAGTTCAGAATCGTTCAATTTAGACTTAATTCTCCTTCATACAATTGTAAAGCACTCTGCCAAGTTCTCTGAAAATGTTACACCCAAGCTAGCATATATCATCATCACCCTCTGCTATCCTTCCAATAATAGCTCTTAACATCCAGTAAATCCTTTTTTTATTATTATTATTTAAGAGTTGAAGAGGCAAATTTAACACATCATTTTGGTTGAATGTCAAACTTTGAACTTCACATCCAACAAAATAGAAAAAACATTTTCAATGTCATAGCTTTGGGTAATCAAAATGCATTGCATTAATTTTCACAGCATTCTTAAAATACATAAATTCAATCTACCATCTAGACTTCAAAATTAAATGGTTAAATTTTGCTAATCAAACCATTGCAACACCCACATGACCCTCCAAACCTCAATAATTATCCCATTTATACATAAAGCTTTATCTTTATGCATATAGACTATAATCAATGTGAGTTCAATTTTTTAATCTATAACAATAACGCATCAATTTATTATTTATGATCTTAAAATAATTTTTCTTAAAATTTTCATGAGAATTTTCTTATAAAATTTTACAAAGAATGCACGGTAAAAGTAAAACATTGAAATCTCAATGTAACAAGGTTTTTAAATTTCTTAGTTTTAGTTTTTATAGATTTATTCAGAAGCAAGAAATAAAAAGTTCATCAAAAAAGTCACTATTTTAAGAATAAATTTGTTCATATAAATATGTAGATCATGACGTCGAGAAAACCTACGAGTTAAATTGTATTTTTTACAGCTAAAGACAAGTCAAATATATTTGGCACAAACTACTCTTACAAATGCACAAATTTCAATACAATAAAGGGGTGTACAAGTATTTTAAGATATATTTGAATGATTCTCGAAAGTAATTATTCGGGGTAATAAACAGATCTAAATCAAAGAGAGGATAATAACTTTCTTTGAGTTACATTAATAACAGATGCAATAGTTCTAACAGCAAACTTGTCATATTTCTCAATATCCAAAGAATAATGTAAATGCTTATAATATCTTCAGTGCTATAGCTTAATTCGCCATTAATTTCAAATCTAGGACCTTTGTGAAACAGATGAGGGGCACATAATAGTCTACAGACATAATATTTAATTACAAAACATCTCAACCTTGCATAATATTGAAAAACACCATAATCATTTATTTCTAATGGTTAAGTTGATCGTCCAATTGATACATATTTTCAAGAAATACTAAATATTGCTCTTTAATTTTATGTTTTATGTGTCGATTCATTTTAATTAGTCTGATTTAAATGTCGTGAACCAGACCCAAGGGGAGTAAACCCAACCCGAAACCCAAACCCAAATCTGATCTATTTGGATTGAAAATATGAACCCAAACTCAAAATGTTTGACCAACATGAATTGGATCATGATCACATGGTGTTTACACGCCAACACAAAAAAACATAAAAACTAAATATTTTTCAATTAAAAAGCACTAAAAAATAATACATTTATCAAATGTGCTAAATTTAGGCTTAAGGGTTGATCCAAACCCAAACACGACACCTTTTTTTTTTGGTAGGCTAAAAACTAACAATCATTCAAACTGAATCTTAACTGAGCTGATCTAAACCCACAACTTCCATCTCTATCTCAAGTTACTTTTCATGTTAGAATCAACACTGACAACTATAATACCAGTAGCAAAGCTTCGTCCAAATGATTCAGAAAGTCCATTAACTTTCATTTGCCAAATTTAATCTCTTAGAGATAAAAATATTATAATTTTCAAAAAAAAAAATCTCTGAACTACAATACAATTTGAAAACTCTATAAGATTATACCCTCACTACATGTAAAAATATAACCATGAATCTCTTGAATTCTAGAACGATACCTACAATATTTCATTTAAAAAACATCTAGTATTAATATTTTTATTGACTCAGTTATTATATCCTACTTTAGCAGACATAATGAATCCTAATACACTTGAATAATGCAATGAAAAAAAAAAGGTTAAGAGATCAAAACTTCGGATCCACAGTTGAAAAACTACCAAGTTTAATGATCACCGGCATTTTTTATGCAAATAAGAAACTATACAAAATTAGCCCAAACAATAACCTAAGAATTGTCCAAATGGAAATTCACAAAACAAGCTAAAAACATAAAAAGCACAACTCTATTAGGAGTCACGCCAAAATAGCACTTGTTGTAGCTCCATTGACTAAAATAACTCACGGGTGAAACTAATATGAATATATGTGAGAAAAAAAGGGGGTAACAAATCACCAAATAAGGAATTCCAGCCCCCATACTTGACCAAATAAACAATTTTCCAATTGTGTTTGCACCACACTCGAAAAACTCAGTATCCAACAAGTTCACAAGTTGGATAATATCTAAAGATTTTATCAATGATTGAGAACATGTTTCGTATTTTTCATGTTTCTGATCTTCAAAATCCCAACAGTCTGTTGCGAAAAAATAAAAAAAACGTAGCCACAATAATAATAATCAATATAGAAAATTAAATTACAAGTCCCGCACTCTCCATCGTAACTATACTTTTAAAAAGCCAATTTATGATTGTTCACAGATAACTTTCTAGTAATGATTCCATACTTCTAATCTACATCTGATCAAAGCACATATGGGGAAGCTCAAAAGATTCGACTTTTTAGCATTTCTAATTATTGTACCCCAAAATAATTGACTTAAAATACTGATAAATAAAAAAGAATTTATAAGATTTTAATATAAAGAATAAAGTAGCTGAAAATGAAATCATAGCATTAAACAGACTTAAAAAGGAAATCATGCCCTAACCCTTAGTATCAGGGCCGCTTATTACCATCCTTAATATGAATAGAACAAAGACTTTCAACAAATGCTCTTCAGAGCTTTAGCGGTTTAGAGCATCAGAGCTTAAAGCTAAAATTTATTTTAAAATAACAGATGATGCATATCATAGAGTCTCAGAGTTTCTAAGATATTTCAGTCGTCCAATTGCAATAACTATTGACCCCCCTTCTAATGTTGATTTAAATTCAAAAACAATTCTTAAATGGCATCCAGTATAAAATCAGACAATAATTTTGAAATTGAACATGCAACTAAATCTGATTTTGAATAAAAGTTAGGACTACAACCCAAAATCTCAAAAACTTAAATATTTTGAGATTTTTTTTTTATATTTTGTTTTGTTTTTTATTTTGATTTAAATCAAAACATGTTTAGTATGGTATAGCATGTACACTTATTTTTAAGAACACTCAAAATAAATTTTAGATGTTTTGAATGTTTTTAAAGAAAAAAAATAAAACATACAAAAAAAGCACTAAACATACAAGTTGTTAGCGTAAAAGCAAAAACAAAAATAAAAAATAGAAGTGATACCAAATAAGCCCTAAATTTCCATGATTTTGAAACTAAAAGAATTCCATTGAAGTTGTACAATTTGATCATGTGACTCAGAAGGTAATTGTTGATATTAATCATAAGTACATTAATAAAGCCTGTCTTTGGGTTAATTCCAAGGGTACATAAAGCATTACATGACATTTTTCATCAACATGATACATATAGTAAATGATAAAACTTATTTGTATAATTTGCAAGTTAATCGGAAAAAAATAATTTAAATATTCATATAAAATATATGTTTTAAGTTTTCCTAACTTCCTCTGAAAAATATCTATGGCATAATCTATTCATTAGGATGCTTATAAAAATTCATCAGCATTCGTACATGCACAATATCCTGCAACATTTTCTATTATCCATGTGCACAATTTCCATGAAAACATTAGTTGAAAGCCTATTATTAACCATAACAGTTACAAGTCACTTAGATGATAAAAGATGTGTTTATGGTTAAATAATAAAAATAAGGAGCTTTTACATACATAGCATCCAAAACTTTCATATTTACCTATCTCACACTTGAACTTTCATAATTACAAACGTCATATGAAAAGTAACACTCATAATCATTTTTTATTAGTCAAATTTATCTTTTCATCCATAAGCAAAGTGTTGTGTGTGTAAAAATGAAAGTTTAGGTGTGAGATAAGTAAATCAATAAGAATTGGGTGCCATCTATGTAATTTTTCCTAAAAATAATGTAAATCCATCTAAATCAGAAAATGCGTACCGTTAATAAATAACCTAAAGAAAAATAAAATACTAAAAAGTTATCTGCCGCATTAAGACAAATGCATACAAATCAGAAAATCTCAAACAAATCTATTTCAAAAGCTAAGCTGGTAGAGGATATTAAGGGCATCATACAAGGTAAAACAACATCAGCTGTTTCTAAAGATTAGAGCTTCAGAAGATGTTTCTGAAGATTAGAGCTTCTGGATTCTCTTCTATTTCTTTTTATTTAAATCATCAGTCATATGGTTATGAAAATGTGAAAAAATGAAAATCAAATATATATCTTTGTATTATCCACATAACTAAAGGCGCAAATTGGTGCAGATACATTAAGCGAGGGAGGATTACCTTCACAATGGCTGTAGCCATCTCCCTTAAACTGCACACCATTGAAGAGAGGACACTCGCAAACTCTACCACGAAATGTGTCCTGCAAACTAGCTAAACCATTAGAACTCAAAAATAAGGTCTTCTAGCAAAATTAATCTCAAAAAATTTTTGGTTTATACTTTGCAGGCGGTAATGTTGGAAGCTTTATCTTGCCAGCAACCCCCATTATTATCAAGACATTCATTTGTTTCAATATCTGTCCAAAATGAAGAACAATATTAGCATATGCTGCAATCAAAGAATTTTTTAGGGGGCATTTACAAACATAACACCCAATTTGTATATATTTACATATCTAATACAAAACCTTACTTTTTTACATTTATACCACCCCAAATCTTCCATATCACCCCAAAAATACGACCATTTTAACTTTTAAAAAGTGAGATGCAACTTTTTTATGCATATGTAAGGTGGCATGTATGTAAAAATTAAAGATTTAGGTGTAGATATGTAAATACATAGGAATTGCGTGATATGCATGTAAATTTTCCTTCTTTTATTAACCTTACCATCACTGAGACAAGCAGCAGGCTCAGTGGTTTCCTCAAAGCCAGAACAAATAGCTTTTAGCACAGCTTTTTTCTCCAACTTTCCTGCAATTTGCATGTATCTGGTCAAGGAATAACACAACAAACTGCACATATCCCTTCAATCAAATGTATGATAGTCACAGGACTAACCTCTATACTGTCGATTATTAACAACGAGTGTGGGCAGTATGGTGACATCTCCTCTTGAGCCTTTTCCAATCTATATAAGGATATATTTTTTTAAAATATCAGGCATAAAATTCAGTCATAAAGTTCCTTATTTTACAAAAAATCACACACAAATGTTAGTTAAAAAATTATGCTGCCGCAAGAAATACACGGAAGAGTAGAGAGAGTGTCAAAAAGAATAGGACTGGAAAGACAAGAAAAAAGGGACCTGTGCATCTTGCTCTTCTTTCAAGATAGGATTATCAGCATCTTCATTTGGATCTCCCATACATTTTTTTATCTCATTGGCATCTAGCCCTGTTCAAATGTGAGCCATTAGTAAACTTTATTGCTAGAATCTTCAATGTAGAGCAAAAGAATGAGTGACGAAACAAAATTACAAATCCAATTAAATAAATCACTATAGTTGGATGAACCAACATAATTTAATAACTATTTTTTTTTATTTTGAAGCAAAAAAAAAGTATTGTAAAAGAATAGAAAGTAGACATGAAAAGACACTATTGCACTGAATGCAATAAGCACAAGTATTTGTGGCTGATCATAAAAAGAAAATTTACATATGTAGAACACAATTCTTATGTATTTACATATCTCCACCTTTTCATATTCACAGATATAGCGCTCTGGTGCTTTAAGCCTTTAACCCTATGTATGAAAAGGAGTATTTCAATTATAAAGTGGTAATAGTGCTATTTTTTATGTGAAATTAAAGATTTAAGTTTTATGTGTGTAAATACAAAACTTTAGGTGTGAGATACGCGTAAATACACAAAAACAAATATCTAATTCAGATTAATTAGTATCAACTTGATTATCTATCAATAGGAGAATAAAATCAACCAAACCAAACCCACCTAAAGATTTAATGACAGAATCAGCACATTCTTTGTTATATTTCTTCTGCTTCATAGGACATCTTATGTGAAAATCTGTTACATAATCCCACCAAATCCAAGGCTTCTTGCTCTCATTCGCAACTCTAAACACGCAAAGTTGTCTTAAATTTTCCACAACCACATCCTTTCCATCATATCCCGTGCTAAAGTCTTGCTCAGGATCTGGCGCACAATATCTCCCGTGATTAATGCACTGAGACTTGCATTGTTTACTAAGAAGAAATGCCTCAGGGCAGTACCATGTAATGTAATGAGGGGTAAACTGACTAAAGCCACCTTTCTCGAGCAACTGAGCAGCGCCCTTAAAATCCCTCGTAAATTCCATCAACATGTCGCATTTGGCTCCACACTCATCATTGCTATTCGTCCACAGCTCGTACTCCACACGTTCATCCGGATGAGGAACAGCTTCACGCCAATCCAAGTTAACATTGACCATTTCACCACTGGAGATAGCTTTCTTTAATTCTTGCCCGAACTTCTTGTCAATGAGGGCTGAAGGAATAGTTACATTTTGAATATATTTTGCAGCTTCGTCATCTTCGTGGGGTAAATCCATGGTTATCAGTGGCTCGTTTGTGTCATCAACAACAAGAACGGCAGAAGCACCGGCATTCTGAGCATTCCACACCTTCTTAGCAAATACACAATCTATAAATGAGAAAAACAAACAAGAAATAAGTTAATTATACTGAGTTCGTCGCCAAAAAGAAAACCGAGAAAAGGAATGGCAAAATCAGCAAATTAAACAGAATGACTTTCAGCATTTAAGGATGTCAATAAAATGGACTGAAGTATTTCGGATAGAGTTTCCAATGTTCTTGGAGGCAAGACATTAGAAAAGCATAATACAAGCATAATAGAAATTAAGTCTTACATATATACCACACAACTCTTATGTATTTACATATCAAAACTGTAAACTTTCATATTTACATACAAAACTCTCTAAGCTTTAATATCAAATAAAAAATACCACTACTACGAAATATTTAAAAGTGAATTACACTTTTTCATGCATAGGTTCATGACACCAGAGCATTATAAATGGAAACATCAAACATTAGGTGTAAGATATGTAAATGCAAAAGATTTGTGGTATGTATGAATTTCACTTAAAAGTAAATGGCTCCAGCTCACAGACTACACATCATTGACCGGAGTAAAGGCTAAAGCAGGGAACAAGTGAGCAACTGAAAACATAACATATCATAAGAATCAAATAAGCAGGAAAGTTATGCCAGTTATCCACTTTATCCATAAATGTGGATCAGATAGCTGCGTCATTGCTATGAAGCAGTTTTGCCACTAATGCTCACAAAAGTATGTTTCTTCATATCCACATGTTTACTTGAAACATTCATTTTCTATACGTAAGTTGAGCATATGGCAAACTAAAATAAAAATAGTACTTTCCACTGATGTCCCCAATATTTCATGAACAGAAAGCCGTTCAAAATTCACCAAAAAGCAGAATCTTTCCCACAAAGCCATGGCAAACTAAACTTTGGATTAAACCAGCTGCACAAGGTGAAGGAGGGTTTACCTCCGCGATCGACGAGCAGGAAAGTAGGCATAGCGCCTGGCTTGCTCCGAAATGAAGAGCTGAACTCATCACACGCCAACCGATTATCCTTCGGGTAAACCACCGTCCCCGACATACTCCCTCCATACTGCGGTATCCCAAAGTTCCCGATGGCACTGTCGTGCTTCCCCCGCATATCCGATGGGGCCGTCACCATCAAACTGTTCTTTTCCACAACAAACCTCCCCGCAACAGGAAACACCGCCGACATAAACGCCGTCAACACAGCCACGACAAACCCTAGCAGCCGGCGCCGACTCTGCTGAACGCCCCCCATCCCTCTCGCTCCCGCCGGCGAATTGGATGGGGAGGAGGAAGAGTGGAATTTAACCGATCCAAGTAAACTACCGCGAGAGAATTTGGAAGTAGGTTTTATCGCCCAGCAGAAAGGAGAGGTTTTTGGTCCTATTCAGTTGTCGATCATGAGAAGTAATGGTGTCCGGTAGTCCAAGAGGGTGCTTCGCATAGGTAATTTATGCGGGTGTAATATTGAGCGTTGGATTTGGATGGTGTTGAAGATGACCGTGGATGCACCGAAGCGCATGGAAAAGGACGAGGATACAATGTGCGGTTGAGGTACTTGCATTGGATCCCGCCACGTTTTGGGCATGTGAAAGCCCTGAATTTTTCCAATCAAATGACAATAAAATTTGAGAGGAATAATGTTAAATTTAATTGGGTATATAATAAATATTTAGGAGATGATAATTACCTGATTAGAAGAAATTAAAATTCATGAAATTTTGAAAATTCCTCCTTATTTGCTTCTTTCATTTGGGAGCTTCAACAACCTAAGATATTTAATTAAAATTTTATATTATAATAATAATATTTTTTTTCTATACTTTTTTTTTATTCTTATTAAATTTAAGTTTGCAGTGTAACTCAAATATATGTTTGTGACTCTAAGATCATCTGATTGATCTTGATGTTCTGTTTTTATCTCCCCCACAACCAAGAATCAACATTGTTCTTGATGGTCCTCTTGCAACTCATTATCTCCCCCACAACCAAGAATCAACATTGTTCTTCAACCCATTGTTTTTATCTCCCCCACAACCAAGAATCAACATTGTTCTTGATGGTCCTCTTGCAACCCATTGTAGCTAGATCCATTGTAACAACCAACATTGTTCTTGTCATAACTTACCACATTAGATTTGATGCCAAGTTACTCAGGCCTTGTAGATCGCATGGAAAATTTTTGCATAGCAGTCAAACAATTGATAATATCAGCTCCAATCCACCCAACACCATCCATAACATCACTTATGATTTTCAGTTGTTGTAGTGTTGATGCCAACAAGAAACACATTGTTGTCTGCCTCATCAACGTATGTCTTTCATGGCAAAGCACAAATCTCTTGCTCATAGCCAAATATAGTTGAAAAACGCAGCTTTTAGCTGTAGCTTTTTGAGAGCGCAGTCTAAACGCAATTTTATCAAATAGTAAAAATTACGGGGCAGCACCGCACCACCGCCCCAAACACGCCCTTAATATTATTATAATTGCATATATCTTGCAAGAATCTCAGCAGATCTCTACAAAATTTCATTTTCACACAAGAACATTACCAAATCTCCACCTCATGTAAGGACTCCTTGATGGTGTTAGATTTCGATGCTAAAATAGGATTCTATCAAACCTAAATTTGGATCCATTGCTTGGAACCTACACTTGCACCACAACCACTTTTTATTCAAAACCTCAACGATATTTGACCAAATTTTTATTGTTGATCATTTACAACACTATCTATTCGTTAAAATGCAACACCCTCAATGGCACATGTATAGTTAAATGCAACAAGAGCCCTGAATGATTGTACAACATTATTATATGATCAAAGCAAATATTATCATTATATGATTGAGACAATACATAGGAACTAGTTGAAGGAGGTTTCTTAAGATTTTAATAGAAATTACAAACATTCATTTCCTAAACATTAAATTTAAACCCGTTCTTTCATGTAAGAGAATTCTATTTAAATAAAAAAGTGTTACGAGATCTGCATAAAGTTAGAGCTCTATTTCTCGCTTGACATTAACCATCACCATTAGCAACCAATGTCGCCAAATTGCTATCACCTAATTGTTATTAATTGTAATTGTCGTTGTTTGTTTGTCGTGTTCTAACTAATATCACTTGACCATCATAGCTCATTTACTATCATTTAACCATTATCACCTAATTATTATGTTTGATTATTATCACACAATCATCAATGTTTGACTGACATATCGACCCGCTATCATTATCCTTCAATACTTCTCAGCATCCTCAACTATGATTATAAGATATCAAGTTATTGGCCTCAATTTATAATCTCATGTTCTATAATTATAAAAAATAGTTGGACTTTTGTAATATTTATTGTTATTTATATAATGGATCATTTAATTGGAGTTAAATCGTAAAACCCAATTGAAAGACCAAATGACACCTAAAATACCTGGGAAACCTTTCATTCAAATTTCGCATTTTTTTTAATTTTTCTAATAGCAAATAATTGTTATTTATTCACTAGTTAAGGGCAGAGTCTTCTTCTCTAAAATTGGTAGCATTCCTTCGAGATAAATATAAGATGAAGTAGTTCATATCGCCATTAGAAAGAACTACTTTAAGATATGAAGATTTAAATAATTACCACTCGAGTCTTATTCTTATATCACAGAAAAATTAAATGATCAATCCTGAATCTCGATACATTTTTAATAAGAAATCTTTCAAATTAAAATTCATGATTATCCAAGTTCTAATGTTATCATAATAAAACTAAGTGTATGGGAAAGATGAACCAAACAACATTTAAACTATGTTAATTTGAGTCTAATCAAGCCAAAATCAAGTCATTGAATAACAATTGGGATTTTGGATCATTCATTAAATGACCAAATGAGCTATAAATTTGACATATTTATAGTCAAATTAAGCATCGCGATGAAAGGAATTCAGCAAGCCTATGAACACTCATATCTAAGGCCATCAAGGCACCAAAATTTTTTAAAAAATTACATGTGATCAATGGAAATTATAATGAATAATCTGACCACATTGTTAGGAAAGTTATGTGTTAAAAGATAAAAATGCCCCATTTGTTCACTTAAGGGGATGAGAAGATGAGGATGAGAAGTGAAATTCCAAAGTCTATTATGGAAAGAAGACTTGACGAGTAGCCATTAGTCTCAACAGTTGCTAGTCATTGTTGAACATCAGCTTCCATAGATGTCAACTACCATCAATTGTCACCACATTTCGTTGTCGTCCACTAGCTGTCAGTCAGCACTATTTGTACTCGTTGTAGCCAGACTATAATCATCGTTGAATTGTCTAACACTTGTAATTTTTGAGCTATATAAAAACAAATATAGATTTTTGTGTAAAATTTTACCCTCATTCTCCTTATAATGTGAGAATGGGTTTAGGGTTTAGCGTAGCCCTAAATCTTAAACCCTAAACTTAAAAGATAGTTTTGATTGGACTAGACATCACGATTTGTTTGGGCTAGGCCCAGTTGTTTTTTTCTCTTTCAATTTATTGTTGTCATCTCTCACTATTCAGTTGTTTTTTTCTCTTTCAATTTCTTGTTGTCGTCTCCCACTACTTTTATATTATTTGTACGTGTGTTGAATTTTAGTGCAATGCTAAAACGTTAAATTATTGATCTATAACCGTGATTTTTTCGACACACAACACTTATGTTTTTACATATCCGACACTTAACCGTCAATTTTTATATACATGTGATACTACACACGCATAAAAACATTCATTTCACTTTTTAAAGACAAAAATATTAGTGTCTTTTAATGTGATAAAAAATAAAGCTTAATATTAGAAATGTAAACACACAAAATTTGAGTGGTACATATGTAAAAACACTCCCTTCAAGATCCAACGATTTACAAATAAACTAAAAATGGGGAATAAGAGAGAGAGAGAGAGAGAGAGAGGAAAAATTATTTGGAAAGGATCATTTATATGTGCTAAATATATTTAGAGTGTATTTTGGATGTATTCAAATGGAGAAAATATTTCATTCGAGCACCGCACGCCCGAACAGTCAATCACAAACGGCCTGTCATACACATCATCAGCGGCTAACATGACGGGCAGTGATTAGCCATCATGTTCGTCCTCATTTATATGTGCTAAATATATTTAGTGTATTTTGGATGTATACTAACGGAGAAAATATTTCATTCGGGCACTGCATGTCCGGACAGTCAATCACAAGCGGCCTGTCATACACATCATCAGCGGCCAACATGACGGGCAGTGATTAGCCATCATGTTCGTCCGGATGGAATATATTTTCATTCCAATGAGCACACTTAAAATATATATCAAGAAAGAGAGTGCGTGTGTGATTAAAAAGAAAGCTAACAGTGTGATTCCTCCTAGCCCCCTTGAGATTTCGATCGATGCGGTTAATTAAGCCCATAGAGAGGGCGAGGGGGCAATCAAATGCGGCCTACGCACCTCGCTCACCATGCAACGGACTTCACCGCAATCGCCAACCTCTTCGCCGGCCATCTCCAACTCCTCGCTTCCCAAACCTCCCGTCTTCCCCACTCCTTCCTCCGCCGCCTCCGCTCTCTCCACGCCCATCTCCTCTTCTCCGGCTTCAAACCCCATAGGCACATCATCAACCGCTTCATCGACCTCTACGCAAAGCACGGAGACATCCCATCTGCTCTTCATCTCTCCCACACCTCCCTGCGCCTCGACGTCGTCGCCCAGACCTCCCTCATCAATGCCTACTCCAACTCCGGCGATCTCCTCCACGCACGCAAGGTGTTCGATGAAACTCCTATGGCTGTCCGCGACACCGTCTTCTACAATGCGATGATATCTGGTTACTCCCGTGCCAGCGAAGGTCCGCCGGCTGTCGTGGTTTTCCGCAGCATGCTCCGGGATGGATTCCAACCTGATGATTACACATTCACCGGAATTCTTAGTGCGGCCGCTTATCTCATTAATCTGGACCTTGTACAGTGTCAGCAGCTCCACTGCCCCGCCGTGAAGGTGGGAACAGAATCAGTGGTTTCTGTTTCAAATGCTCTCATAGCGTTGTACGGCAAATGCGAGTCTTTTGTAGCCGGGCTAACTGCACGCGAGGTGTTTGATAAGATGACTGAAAGGGATGAGCTGACTTGGACGACCATGGTTGTCTGGTACGTCAGAAAAGGCGATGTCTTTTCTGCACGCCAGGTGTTCGACCAAATGCTGGATAGGTTTGATGTTGTCTGGAATGCGATGATCTCCGGATATGTTCACCATGGACTTTTCACAGAAGCTTTTGAAATTTTTCGAAGAATGCTCTTCTTAAACCTCCCTCTTGATGAATTTACTTATACCAGTGTGCTCAGCGCTTGCGCAAATGCCGGTTTGTTTCGTCACGGCCGGTCTGTGCATGCTAGAATTATCCGCCACCAGCCGTGCTTTGATCCAAAATCTTCTCTACCGGTTGAAAACGTTTTGGTTAGCCTGTACTCAAGATCCAGCAAGATGGAGCTTGCAAGAAGAATTTTTGATGGAATTCTCATGAAGGATTGTGTTTCCTGGAACGCAATTTTATCAGGGTACGTGAATTCAGGCCAAATGGACGATGCTCGCGCCATATTTGAGGTCATGCCTCGCGACATCCAGCTTCCATGGACGGTAATGATGTCGGGACTGGTTCAGAGCGGGCTTCCAGAGGAAGCCCTGAAGCTTCTTAATCGAATGAAAGCCGAGAAAGTGAAGCCATGCGACTATACCTACGCAGGAGCCTTCTCTGCTTGTGGAGATCTCGGAGCACTGGAACATGGCCGGCAGCTTCACGGACAGCTAATTGGTTTTGGCTATGAATCCAGTAATTCAGCAGGTAATTCCCTCGTGACAATGTACGCCAAGTGCGGAGCGATCGATGAAGCTCATCAGGTGTTCCTCGTCATGCCCAATTTAGACTTCGTCTCGTGGAATTCAATTATCGCCGCCTTCGCGCAGCACGGCCATGGAAACGAGTCCATCGAGCTCTTCGAAATGATGATTAACGAAGGCATCCAGCCAGACCGACTTACTTTTCTCACTGTGCTCACTGCCTGCAACCATGCCGGCTTAGTTGATGAAGGTTTCCAATACTTCGAATCAATGCAGCATGATTATGGCATTATACCCGGAGAAGATCATTATGTTCGATTGATAGATTTGTTGGGACGCGCCGGGAGGATCGAAGAGGCTAACGATGTGATCGAAAACATGCCATTTGAACCAGGTACGGCAATATGGGAATCAGTTCTCGCCGGTTGCAGAACACACTGTAACATGGATCTCGCCGTCCGTGCAGCAGATCAGCTCTTCAACACCATGCCGCGACATCACGGTTCATACGTTCTTCTATCGAACATGTACGCATCTTCGGGGCGATGGGAGGACGTGGCGAGGGTGAGGAAGATGATGAAGGACAGAGGGGTGAAGAAGGAGCCTGGGTGCAGTTGGATCGAAGCCGAGAGTAAGGTGCATGTATTTCTCGTTAGTGATGCAACGCATCCTGAAGTTTACAGAATTTATAGATTCATGGAGGTGCTTGGAGCGAGGATGAGGAAGATGGGATATGTTCCGGATACCAGATATGTGTTGCAGGATGTTGAATCGGAGAGGAAGGAGTATGTGATTTCGACGCACAGCGAGAAGTTGGCGGTGGCTTTCGGGCTGCTGAAAGTGGCTGGAGGAGCTAAAGTTAGGGTTTTGAAGAACTTGAGGATATGTGGGGATTGCCATTGCGCGATCATGTTCATGGCGCTGGCCACTGGGAGAGAAATTGTTATCAGGGACGCGAAGAGGTTTCATCATTTTAAGGATGGGGAGTGTTCATGTGGTAATTATTGGTGAATTACACCTTTCTTTTTTTTATTTTTATACCAACCATCATATCAAAAATATCATCATTTTTTCATGTAAATTTTTATGACCTTGTTTATATCATATAAAAAATATCATCATTTTTTCATGTAAATTTTTATGTACGTCTTTCATAAATTTAATCTTAAATATATGCAAAATCTTGATTGAAAGATGGATCTTTTAAACACCAGGACAAGGTGGCTTGAGTGAATACCATCATTTTAATTTTCTTAATATAGAATTGATACGCCACTAATAAATGCTCATCATTTAGCACGAATCTTAAGGCATACACGGATCTCGAGGCAACCTTTTGAACAAAAAACATTTAAACTTCAATCAAAAGTCATCCAGAACTCTGATTTCAGTAAAATTATATTCAAACTGACCGGCTCGATGAGACGGACCCAATGATATAAAAACTAGTCCAATCAGAGTCAAACAGGTTCGGATCAAGTCATTAAACCACTACTACAGGATTTCTGAAGGCATTTTAAAGGTCAAACGAATGTAGAATTTAGCGAGTTTATAGTCGAATCGAGCATCTCAAAAAGACGAATCCAACGAGCTCAAGATTGCTCAATTCCGACATCGTTAAGACACTCAAATGTTCATCAAACGTCATATGATCAAGGGAAGCGCTTCGGGCCGTCCGATCAAAATGGTTCATATTTCTGCTTTAATTGCACTCAAAACACTATAAATAGAGCCTCACCCCTCACATGAAGGGGAGAAGCCTTGAGAGAGAACTTGAGGTTTTGAGAAGGAGCTCAGGTCCAAGATCATCCTCGCCATCGTCGATCGCCGTCGACCACCACTGACCGTCGACAACGGATCACCGGTGACCTCTGTCAACCACCGCTTACTAGACGTAATCAATCGACGTTATAACGTAGAAAGCTAGTAACCATTTCCCGCTTGTGGGACAATGGACATCTGTAATCATCATATTATAGTGGATTTTTACAACTGGGTCAGACCCCGTGGTTTTTCAGACCCCGTGACCCCGTGGTTTTTCCCTTTTTACGGGTTTTCCACGTAAAAATTTTTGGTGTTATTACAGTTTGATTCATTTTCATCTGAGTGTATGCTGAATTTTCGTGCAACGCTAAGACGATAATTCATTACTCTACCGCCGCGAATTTTCTAGCACGCATCAAGAATATATTTTTCACAGTTAAGGGGGCATGTTTTGGTGTTAGATATGTAAATGCACAAGAACTGAGTGGTGTATGTATGTAAATCGTTGTTATTCTATTTTGTGTTTATGATGTTTATAGATAGCCATTCTTATGCATGTATGGAAAAAAAATTGCATTATTTAATGAGAAAATATTTTCTTTTAAATATTCCAAATTATATATAAAAGAATTCTCTTAAAAATATTCCAAATTATATATCACACCTAAATTTTGATATTTATATATAAAACACTTTGGTTTTTTTAATTTTATGCATGAAATGTGTAATTTACTTTAATAAATATTTAATAACGTTTTTTTTTTTTAGAGATATTTGTATTGCAGGTTTGAGTTCTATGTGTGTACATATGAAAATTTAAGTATGAGTTATGTAAATACATAAAAATTATGTGCTATATATATGTAAATCATAGCCTACCATGCATATATATAAATATGCAATTTTGTTGTGAGATCTGTCTTTGAATCCATAAGAATTGAGAGTTATGTGTCACGGACAAATAGTCCCACATCGGCTAGTTGTAAGACCGAAAAACAGTATTTAAGTCCTGGGCTGCCCACCACCCACAATGGCTCTTTTGGGAGGTGACAAACAGCTCTTCAAAATGCAATAAAGATAGCTAATCTATGATAGATGTGTGGACTCTCCATGGTCCAGTGGTACCCTCGGTGGAGCTGATCAGTGACGAGGGCGTCACGTGATTGGGTGGAGGAGAATGTGACGGACAAATAGTCCCACATCGGCTAGGTGTAAGGCCGAAAAACAATATTTAAGTTCTGGGCTGCCCACCACCCATAAAGGCTCTTTTGTGAGGTGACATATGTCTGTAAATGCTCCTAATCTTTTAAAGTGAAACACATTTTTCATACATATAAATTGGCACGATCATAATATTAAGATCACTAGATAATCAATATTTAATTTTATAGTTTAAAATGTAGATATATAAAAATATTTAATATGTATTGAAATGTGATAAAAATTCCCATTTTTATCACATGGGCCAAGAGTTTATAGACGGGGCTATCTTCTGCTAAAATTCTTGCCCACGATCCCGCGATGAAACCACCTGAAACTATTCCCGCGGCAAAAAACTACCGTTTTTTTATTTAACTTCCATTTCCGACCCCAACCCGGGCTTCCCCTGCACCAAGATCCCAAACACCTTTGATGGAGTTCCCCAAAATCCCATTCTCTCTCCCCAGCCTCTTCTGCCCGGAAGACGGCAGCCTCCTCGCCACCGACAAAGACGACGGCGAACTTGACGACGGCTTCATATTCTTCAACGATTCCTCCTTCAACCAAACAGACGAGCAGTACATTGATGTTCTCTTCTCCAAAGAGAGCTCTTTGCTCTGCCACCACCTATCTGCAAAGGAAACCTATTTGCTCCCCGACAGATCCGAATCCGTCCGGTGGATTCTCAAGGTGAGTTATAATCACCGCATACGACTTGTAAAAGTTCGATCTTTTTTATTATTAATGTGTGTTTCTGCTCTGATTCAGATGAAATCCTACTTCCGTTTCGGCTCTCAGACCGCTTACCTCGCAGTAACTTACATGAACCGGTTCTTTCTCCGACGGGCAATCGATGTAAAAATGCTAACTTTATGTTATTTGATTGTTTATTTCTTCTGGGACTGATGGATGGTTCTGTTCTCGACCTTTTTCATTGATTAGGAAGAGAAGAACTGGGCCACGAGGCTTTTGTCAATAGCTTGCTTATCTTTAGCAGCGAAGATGGAGGAGTGCTCCCCGCCATTGTTGCCTGAGTATTGCTTAGAAGATTCGTGGTTCAGTAGCGAGTCGATACGGAGAATGGAGCTCCTTGTGTTGGACACGCTGGAATGGAAACTGCATTCAGTGACGCCATTTGCTTACTTCAGTTATTTTGCATCAAAGTTCAATTTTAATCGTTGTTCCAAGGATCTATTCTCTAAGGCCACTTCATTCATTTTCCTTGTTCTTGAAGGTGCTGAGTATTTGCAGTTTTCGATGCCCATTATCAACGTTTCAAATAAAAAATGTCATTTTTATTGATCTTTTAATCCAAATCCAGCCATGAACTTGATGCTTTACCGCCCTTCAGCCATATCTGCGGCGGCCATCTTGGCTGCATCAGGTGACCGGTTGACAAAGACTTCATTGGAGTCCAAGATTTGCTCAACCTCAATCTCTGAATCTCTAAAAGTAGTAAGCTAAATATTCCTAAACCAGAGAAAATTATAATTTTGATTCAAAGACAGTTCTGCATCTGTTATTTCTTGTTACAGGAGCAAGTCTTCTCCTGCTATAATGCAATGATTCAACAGTCCAACAAGAAGAAGAAAATTGGATCAAGAAAAACTTTATTTTTATCGGATGCATCAGAAAATTGTTCTAAGCGGAGAAAACTGCAATAATTAATGTATTTAAATTACAGAACGTAAGCAGATCTTTCTCAAACTGTCTGCAGTAGGAAGATAACTGAAAGATGGTAGAGAAAGTGAATCTTTTTTGATTGAGATGGAAGGAATGAACCAATGAAGAATAGTTTATATATAGCCGCTGTTATTTTGTTAACAATTTCATTATATTAATTTTGTTGAATTTGTAATTTTCATTTTATTTTTTTGGTGGTGTGTAAAGATTCTAATGGGCTCAGAGAGGTGTGGGTGTATGCTAAACTGCTTCTTTATTTATGTTGTTGAAAAGACCAAGCAGAGAGGAGTGTTGGTCTGTACCTGCTAGAAAAGTAGGGGATGAGTGTGACTATATGTAATTTGTTTCTTTTTTAATTTTATACTTGAATGGATCATATATATATATAATGTATACTGTGTAATTTCAGCAGCTTATTTTTCTATATTATTTTGAATAAAGGATTACTAATAACAAATCAAAATAACTTATAATGAACAAACTGAATTCATATATATGGTCTAATATGAAAAAGAGAATTTAGGTCATTTGGTCTTCAACCATTCAAGTTTTTCTTGTAGTATATTGTGTAGTGATGTGGCTATCGTGGGCATGTAATGAAATAATTGTCTGAAGAACCACATGATTTGTGGTTGGTCATTAGAGCCATTTGTATCACGATATATCCATGAAATCCACCAGATAGATTTGACTTGACGGATTGAAGTTTCGGCTATCACTTTTCTAGGAGCTGATACGCACGTCAGACCAGTTTGCAGAGTTTTGCACGGACCAGTGATCCTTGGGATTGATAAATAGTGGAATTAAAGATTGTTGGGAAAAACAATCCGAAAACTCATTTCTTACTCCCTTGCACGATACCGCCCTTTCTTCCTTTGGTTCGTAGGCCTCAGGAGGTGGAAGTCTTTTGTTCCTTCAGTTGTCGAAGCCACTAAGTAGCAAGGATTGCTGGTTGTCAGAGCCTGGAAGTCACTAGACTTTCACTGTTTGCGAACACGCCACACCGAGAGGGATAAAGGGAAAGACGAATAGAGAGACATTTTTTTTAATGGAAAATCGAAAAATTAGCTTCCCAAACTGCGAGGAGCAAAACTGTTTCAAGAGGGCGGGAACCACAACAATGATCCCACATTAAACAAATGCTCTATCATCACTGATGAGCCGCCTAAAATCTGTGTTGCGATCTTCTCGGCAAGACATCACAGGAAAATCTCGTACCATACAGACCATAATTTTATATTATTTACACTTTCAATATTTTTAGGAGGAGGAAGAAAAAAGAGAATTCAATCAATCATTCGCTTTGGTTTGTCACACTCTTCATCTCTCTCCTTTTTCTAGCTTCTGATGAGAAATTAGGACATCCGACTTGCCAGCGGAGAATCCTAGAAGAAAAAAGAGTTTAGGCCTTAAGAATGCTTCTATCCTCTTCTCTCATCCTCTCCACACGTCCCTCCTGAACTGTATGGACCCATAGACAACAAGAGACTCATTGAAATAAAAAGAAACATATATTGTGAGAAGTTGTGGAGTTTTAATATTTGACAAATGTGCTACTTAAATTAGCCTCATTATCTAGCATTAGAAAACTATGTTTATAATTCTTTAGCATCATATTATATTATCCAAAATAATATTTTAAAAATGAATTCACTTATGTTATTCACCCATGAGAATCAATAATAATTACTTAAATTAACGTTAATTCGAATCAAATGAGACCTTAAAACCATAAAGAATTATCCCACGACTTCATCAATAATTTACTTTTATTTTCTTATGAACTCTTAAAAGATACAGTAAAATCAAAAGATAATTTTCATGAAATATGATGCGTGCTAGAAAATTCGCGGCGGTAGAGTAATGGATTATCGTCTTAGCGTTGCACGAAAATTCATCACATACTCAGATGAAAGTGAATCAAGCTATGATCACACCAGAAATTTTTACGTGGAAAACCCGTAAAAAGGGAAAAACCACGGGGCCTTGCCCAGTTGTAAAAATCCACTATAAGATGATGATTACAGATGCCCCTTGTCCCACAGGCGGGAAAGGGTTACTAGCTTTCCACGTTATGACGTCGACTGATGACGTCCAGTAAGCGGTGGTTGACGGAGGTGAGCGATGGCTAACAACAGTCGGTGACGGTCTTAAAAAGACAGTGTTCCACATGTCGGGCGACGCTTTTAATAACGATTGATAGATGTTCTTACTGGTCATGATATTCTGCTCCGATGACCGTCTTGGCGTAATCAAGTTAGCTAGACCATCCTTTTGAGATGAATATAACCATTTCAATAGGCAAACTTGGTTAGACAACTTTGGCAGGTGAGCTCGATTCAACCACTTCGACGGATGGGTTTGATTCAGGAAAGTAAAAAATTTTTGTATAATCATATTTGTGTATACATTTGGTGTATAATTGGGTTCCTACTAATTATTAATTTATTTCATTAGTTAGATTAAAACTATTCAATCTTAAGATACAGTGGTAGAGTTAGAGTTTCTTTTAGCAGGGGTTATAAATTGGACATCCCTTTTAATAGATATTTATAATTCTATATTTGTGGAAGTGAATAAATTAAAATTTATAATTAATTAGGAAAGCAAATTTCTTACACTCATCATAACTTGTTTACAACATATTTGAAGTAAACCCCATTATTAACAAAAAGCCCTAATTCAAAATTACTGGATTTGCATAAAAACATCATCTTTTTCACTTCTATTCATTTTGAAGCAAAAAATATAACTAAAGGATTTATCATCACTAAGGAGCCTGACTGCTCCAGCTTAACAAGAGCTGAGGAGGTGGCCTACCTAACTCATCAACCTACACTGATTCGAAAACAACTCAAAGTCTATTGGAATGGCTCATAAATTAGCTAAAGGGGATGAAAAGCTCAGATCTTGTGCATGATTATTCGATATAAGCTAATCAAACATTAGTTTTCAACAAATTCATTCAAAGACATAACCATAAATTCATCAAACAACAAATTCAGATCATATCACAACATGTTGGCATATCATCTCCTCACTCTTCCGTTTGTCTCGTCGCTCAAATACCGGAGCTGCACATGATCAACTAAGCCACATGAGACGTTATGACCTTGTATATGTTTTAAAGATAAGCTCCTATATCGAACCTTATATCATATTATTATTCTAATATTTATTTCTATACATATCTTCGTGATACTTTTATATATATACACGAGATGTTCTATGTTTTATGTACAAAGAGCGTGGAATATAAAGTTTCATATAATAGAATTATAGAAGATCAAATTTTCTCTCTCTCATTTTCAATATAGCACATCATATTATTATTATTATTATTATTTTTTTTATTAATGACTTATGATAGCATGTATTAAAAAAATAATATTAGGTACATACAAATAGAGACGTTTTTCGGTGGTATTCAGAGGGTACTCGAGGGATACGAAAAGAAACTCTCTTAGGGTCTGTTTGGCGCAACTGCAGATTCTCAGCATTTCAGCTGCAGCTGCGCCGGCCCACGAAG
>NW_018164576.1:281532-287999 GCF_001263595.1 Phalaenopsis equestris
TGAATCAGTTATTTAACATCATTTTTAACCTTATTTTGCATAAAATGTTTGCCTTGAATTTCTAGTGAAAGCGTATAATCATTACCCAGGTAAGAAAGTCTCCACGGAAATCAATGCAAGGTTTTTGATGACTTCTGAAAAGAAAAAGGTTTATCTGCTCTGAAAATCAGAAAGACCTATTACGATGAAACTTTAAGAACTTCTATGTGTAATTTCTTCTCTGGAAAATTTACATACACATCACATAATTCATATATCTATAGATATCTAACACCCACATTTACATTTATAATCTTTTAATATCATAAATTTATATATATAAATACATATTTTACTTCTGAAAAAATTACCAGTAATATGGATGTAAATTCGAGTATTTAGGCGTCAGACAGGTAAAATGTAAATGCCCATTTTTCTTTTTCACAGTTCTATAAATAACATATTACAAGAAGGTAGAAATTTAAAGGAGACTCCTTTGAGTCGGAAGCTGCTTTCAGTGCATGGAAACATAACAACAATTTGTCTTTCACTTTACTCAGAGTTGTCCAGAAATGTAACATCACAATTATCTGCTGCTGCTGATCTTTCAACTGACATAACATGTCGTCAGTTTAGATTACATTTACTGGTTCAAGAATGCTTAGCTTATTGGGTTGTTTTTCTAAGTAATTAAGGAATGAAGGCGTATGTAATATTTGTGGTGCATTGATGACAATTCTTTTAATAAGTTCTTTATCGTTTAAGATATAGAATTTTCTATTGTTCGTGAGCTTGTACCATCAGGAGGAAAATCAATGTAGAAAGAATGAAGAAGAGGGTAATGGAGTCGCGTACAGAAAAAATTTAATGAATGAAAGGGTTACATAAAATGGATTTAAATGAAAACCACATCAAGAGAAATATGAATTAAAATTTATTAATTATTATATATTATTTAAATTGTTGCGAATATGAAAACCAATCAACTGTTTAAATTGCCATTTTCTCATGTTTGGCAGCAATTGGATTTGATACTCGAAATTAATTGCTAAATTAATTGCTTGATTCAAGAGATCAAATATGAGGTGATAATTGAGTCTTCTGCAGGAAAATTGTGAAAAATGCTGGAGAACAGATATCTAATGAAGAACGTGAAAAAGCATCTCCATATGAAGTGTCGACTCTACGGATGGTTACTATTATTGAGCACTTAAATGAGTCCAC
The DNA here is from genome assembly GCF_001263595.1 of Phalaenopsis equestris. Classification (NCBI taxonomy): domain Eukaryota; kingdom Viridiplantae; phylum Streptophyta; class Magnoliopsida; order Asparagales; family Orchidaceae; genus Phalaenopsis; species Phalaenopsis equestris. The sequence continues at coordinate 282,736 of NW_018164576.1, forward strand.
ACAGATGTTAGCAAATCTCTTAAATTTGGATAAAGAAGTTGGAGATGATGATAATGTGCTCATTCTGTTGAATTCACTCTCAGATGAGTATGTAAACTTCATTATAATATTCATTCTTGGGAAGGAGGTCTTGAAATATTGTGAAGTGATTACAGCATAGTTAAATCATGAGTTTTGTTGAACGAACAATGAGTCTGCAAAGATGGAGTCCGTGGAGGCATTTGCACTCCAACATGGTAGGTCTGAGAGGAAGAAAAAGAATTTGAAAAAGAAATGTGGCGATGGCGACAATTCTCAAACATGAGGCAAACCTTGTGGGTGCAGTCTAAGAAAAAAATTAGTGTGTTCTTTATTTAGAGACTGACCATTACAAGAAAGATTATTAAAGATGAAGGAGGGGGAAATGAAGTTGCTTATGAGGCTAAAGCTAATATCAGTTTGGAAAGATGCGAAGAGGCAGATTCAGATGTATCATTATTTGCAGTTTCTCACTCTGTTTACACTGATGATTCGTGCTAGATTTTGGATACAAGTGTTATGATTTGTCCTCATTGAAGATGGTTTTGTACATATAAGTACCTCGATTATGGTACAGTGACTATGTGCAATGATCTACCTTGTTGTACTATTGGTGTAGACAGTAATTTTATAAGGATGCATGATGGTACTGTGAGATAATTGACTGACTGTTGGGATTTTAGAGTCTAAAGGCTACAAGGTAGTTCTTGAGGCATGATTTCTAAGGATATGTCATGGAGCAATAATTTTTATGAAGGGAGTTAGACATCACAATCTTTATTATTATTAGAGCAATATAGTGAGTGGAACAGCTACTGTTGCCAGTAATTCTTCTGAAGCCACTATGTTGTGGCATATATTGCTAGCTTGTGCTAGAAATGCTTCACTTCAGGTTTTGATGAAGAATAAAATAATTAGGGGTAACTATTTAGTTTTTGGGATTTATTTATTTATAAGCTTTGGTCCTTCTTATAAAAGATACTCAGAGCTTATGAGAAGTATATGGTGAGAAGTGAAACAGTTGAAATCTCAGTCATTTTCTCCCATCTAGTGCTTGTGAAATCTCCATCTCGCGGACATAGGCAAATCAATTTAACGTCAAACTAAATAAATCTTTTGTGTTTGATTGTTTTTGTGTAAATTTCTTCATTTTTGCGTTGTTTTCACATAACACTTGGCGGGTGATCAACTTGAAAGACAAGTTGAGCTGAGGAGTTTAGCAGTTAATCTTAACAAGCCATTCGACTCTTGAGCTTGAGTTTGGCTAGATAGTAGTCGACTATAGATGCAACAACCTTAAGAATGATGATAGAATCAAACTTCTTGTTTACCAATTTATATTGCTCTGGAAATATTCTTATCAATTGGATCGATTAAGGAGCTTGTTTTTTCCTTTTTATAGTTGCAACCTGCATCTAGTAACGACTATAGCTTGCTTTTTCCTTTTTATAGTTGCAACCTGCATCTAGTAATGTACATGCGAATGAACTTTGCTTATATATGGTTTAAACGAAATAGGGTGAGTGAAATGAAGCTTTTCTTATCGCCTTCTGGAGGGTAACATTCAAAATTAAATCTTGGTGAGAGTTAAAAAATTTCTAATAGATAGAGATTAAAGAGTAAAATATTATGCACGAAAATTACTATGCATGCAGACTTCATGTACAATATTATTGTACCCTGTTGTACAAATTGTGTACAGTAGCGTACAACACTGTTATACACGGAGTTCACATGCATACAGACTCCGCATGTTTGTGTGTGATTTTCTTAACCTTTTTTATCTCTCATCATCAATAATAAATTGAGAATTATGCCTGAAGCCGTTCCGGGAACTTTAGTGCATAAATAAAGTGATAAGAGTTCAGGATGCATAGATTCTATGCATGAAAATATTATACGCCTTGCTCAATCAAAATATATAGATTTATTAGTATTGTTCATTTGAGGATATACGAAACATAAAAATAAGCATAAAACAAAGCATTTTAAGAATCTAATTTTACTCTTATTAATGCATTTCACCAGCCGCATATGAGCTTCCAAAATAATTGAAATGCCTCTAAACCTTAAGATCTCAATCATGTTCTTATACAATAATCAGAACTAATCGTTCTGTTGATGGTCTCAGCCGATGTGGTAATACAAGAGTTGATTGATATGACATATATATTGAATATTAATTTGAAAGATAATTACTTCTATCACGCTACGTTGAGGTGGGGCCATTTATTAGCCTCTATTTTATAAATTTGGTGCATTTCGGAACATTTGTCGTAGCAGAATGATTATTTGGCATCTTATTAATATATGAGAATTCAACACACACTCAGATATTTGAAGGGATAAATAGAAAGAGTCACCTCAATTTTTACGTGGAAAATCTTGAATAGAGGAAAGATACTAAGAGACCTAGCCCATTGAAATGATCCACTACGTAATTTTGAGTACATGAGTCCACTGCTTTCATGAATTTGGAAAGATGTAGCTACATACAGAAATAATCATTGTAAATGTAAAATAATATTTCATTGATATAATAGTTGTAGTTTGACCTGACTGTAATGAATCTAAGGGTCTGTTTGGGGCAGCTGCAGCTTATCCAGCTTCTGCTGATAAGCAGCTTATCCTGATAATCTGCTGATGAGCAGCTGATCCGGATAAGCTGTCTGGCTGTTTGGTTGGCGCTTATGGAAAACAGCTGATTGTGATAAATTGACCATTTTGCCCATGTTCTGAATAAGCAGTTTAACTGTTTGGTTAGTGCGTTTTGTAAACAGCTTATTTGGAAGTTTTACTTGGGAAAATTACATACATAGTACCCAATTCTTACGGATTTATCTATCTCACACCTAGACTTTGATTTTTACATCCAAAACAATGCCTAGACAAGTACATGCATAAGAATTGAGTGTTATGTTGAATTTCACTATTAAAAATGTGATAATGAGTGTTACTTTTCATATGATGTTTTTTATTATGAAAGTTGAGGTGTGAGCTAGGCAAATATAAAAGTTTAGGGTTCCACGGAGGTAAAAGTCCCTTTTTACTTTTCTTATATGGTATACCAAGGTATTCAATTGTGTCACCTTTTCTTACTTTCTTTTGGTTTGCTTTCGGAATTTGTCTTATATGGTTTTTCTTATTTGCATAATAAATGGTGTGGGCCTGAAATATACTTTCCTGGGCTGAAGCACATATCCAAAATGCCTCGTGTGCCTAGAGGGCCCATCTACACCGAGCTGTCGCACTCTAGCTACCACCTGACCTACAAAACTAACATGCCTAACTGATCTACGCGTTTCACCTGGCGACCTGATCAACTAGACTCGCCAGCCTAGCTTGTCTCATCGACAATACTCATAACTATAAAAACATAAATGTGAAGATCAACATCAAGGATCAACATATATCACATCTTCATTTATGAGTCGCATGACATACTTCACAATATTTTCAACAAAACATGCTGCACATATTTCATACATTATGACTTTGTTTTTTAATATTTTATGAAACCTGTATAAAAGCAAAGGAGAGAGGCTATAGAAGGGATTGACTCTTTCGACGACCTCCCCCCATCAGTTCACCTTCTCTGCTCCACCAAAGGAGGATCAAAAAATGAACACATAATTCAACGTGAAGAACACATCCATCATCTTCCCTCTCCTTTCTTATCCAAATCTCTCCTATATTGCATGAACCTTCGAACAAAAATAGAAGCTAACGTTCTAAAAAGATTCAACAATAGTATATTAATTAAAATTTCTTCTCGCATGCATGTTTAACTTGATTTGACATGATTGATAGTAAGATAAAATAACTTTTTTTTTTCATAAATAAATAAATAAATAAAATTTGACTTATAACCCTAACGGTACTACGGCTGTCAACCTCAAGTGACTCTGAATTGGACATATGATGAGGCGCATTATCTTTCAAATTGGACTACATGAGGCATAGGATCCAAGCTATTAAATGCAGGCTCGCTTTATCATACATATTGCTCTTCATTAAAATCGACTGTATATCTTCTATGAACACTATTTATGCTTTTTAAAGTGCGAGTAACAATGCTTTGATTTAATATATTTTAATTGTTAATCATATTGTTTTAAAGTATACGATGATTGATGATGTGCCTAATAAATCAGTGATTAAATATGTCTATTAATTTACCCATTTATTTTACAAAAATTATAATTACAATTTTTAATCTTATCAGCAATAATCATTTTTATTCAAATAATAATGATAATAATAATAATTTACTATAAAGTTTGATTGAAGGTCATAATTTTAACCATAATTCTAAAAATCATATAATTAAAAAATTAAATATCAAATAAGCTCATTAAGAACTAAGAAAATCACAATTTATAGTATATATATTATTGCTTAAATACATAGTAAATGTACATGATTTTCTTATTTCGTATTTGTATATTTTCCAATTTAACAGCTATTCTATTCACACGCATGCAATTAATTATAATATTATAAAACTAAGCTTGAATTTTAATCACACCATGCATCCATAATCACATTTCCCTAAGCATATTAAGAACAAAACACAAAATTATAATATAAAATATTAATACATGAATGATGCTTGATGTTGCTAATAAAAATAAAATAAATTGCTAAATGATTATGCATGCTAATATGATAAATTAATTACATCTTCTTTAATTATCCTAATACTCTCTATCCTACACAAAGTCATAAATGTCACACATAAAAGCTAATCATGAGCCAAGGGAAAGGAGGAACAACTGTGATGGAAGTTGAAATCACAAGAAAAGAAGGGGTTTTGTGGGGGTCCCTACGAGATGCAAGAATCGAAGCAGACGATAGAACATCCCCAATCTCTTCAGCACTGTGGGGCAATAATCAAAAGTGCATGCAGAACCTTGCATGACAACGATGGGAAGAGAGAGAGAGCGGACCCATGAAGTTATCCTAATCCACTGTTTTTCACGAGAAATTATTAAGTGTGGAATTCACACATGCAGATTTCGTTGTATTTTGATTGTATCAATACAACCAATATAATCAACAATATAGCAAAATTCACATCTTTCGTATTTATTTTATCCACACCTAATAATTTTTGGTGTTCAAGTGTAGGACAACGATACTATATTCGAAGCTCAAGAACCTACACTATAGATAGCGTTGTTTACAAAAGTAAAAGGAAGAGAGAGAGAGAGAGAGAGAGAGAGAGAGAGAGAGAGAGAGAGAAT
>NW_018164576.1:291576-295203 GCF_001263595.1 Phalaenopsis equestris
GATGTGGTAATACAAGAGTTGATTAGGGTAATGGAGTCGCGTACAGAAAAAATTTAATGAATGAAAGGGTTACATAAAATGGATTTAAATGAAAACCACATCAAGAGAAATATGAATTAAAATTTATTAATTATTATATATTATTTAAATTGTTGCGAATATGAAAACCAATCAACTGTTTAAATTGCCATTTTCTCATGTTTGGCAGCAATTGGATTTGATACTCGAAATTAATTGCTAAATTAATTGCTTGATTCAAGAGATCAAATATGAGGTGATAATTGAGTCTTCTGCAGGAAAATTGTGAAAAATGTTGGAGAACAAATATCTCATGAAGAACGTGAAAAAGCATCTCCATATGAAGTGTCGACTCTACGGATGGTTACTATTATTGAGCACTTAAATGAGTCCACACAGATGTTAGCAAATCTCTTAAATTTGGATAAAGAAATTGGAGATGATGATAATGTGCTCCTTCTGTTGAATTCACTCTCAGATGAGTATGTAAACTTCATTATAACATTCATTCTTGGGAAGGAGGTCTTGAAATATTGTGAAGTGATTACAGCATAGTTAAATCATGAGTTTTGTTGAACGAACAATGAGTCTGCAAAGATGGAGTCCGTGGAGGCATTTGCACTCCAACATGGTAGGTCTGAGAGGAAGAAAAAGAATTTGAAAAAGAAATGTGGCGATGGCGACAATTCTCAAACATGAGGCAAACCTTGTGGGTGCAGTCTAAGAAAAAATTAGTGTGTTCTTTATTTAGAGACTGACCATTACAAGAAAGATTACTAAAGATGAAGGAGGGGGAAATGAAGTTGCTTATGAGGCTAAAGCTAATATCAGTTTGGAAAGATGCGAAGAGGCAGATTCAGATGTATCATTATTTGCAGTTTCTCACTCTGTTTACACTGATGATTCGTGCTAGATTTTGGATACAAGTGTTATGATTTGTCCTCATTGAAGATGGTTTTGTACATACAAGTACCTCGATTATGGTACAGTGACTATGTGCAATGATCTACCTTGTTGTACTATTGGTGTAGACAGTAATTTTATAAGGATGCATGATGGTATTGTGAGAGAATTGACTGACTGTTGGGATTTTAGAGTCTAAAGGCTACAAGGTAGTTCTTGAGGCATGATTTCTAAGGATATGTCATGGAGCAATAATTTTTATGAAGGGAGTTAGACATCACAATCTTTATTATTATTAGAGCAATATAGTGAGTGGAACAGCTACTGTTGCCAGTAATTCTTCTGAAGCCACTATGTTGTGGCATATATTGCTAGCTTGTGCTAGAAATGCTTCACTTCAGGTTTTGATGAAGAATAAAATAATTAGGGGTAACTATTTAGTTTTTGGGATTTATTTATTTATAAGCTTTGGTCCTTCTTATAAAAGATACTCAGAGCTTATGAGAAGTATATGGTGAGAAGTGAAACAGTTGAAATCTCAGTCATTTTCTCCCATCTAGTGCTTGTGAAATCTCCATCTCGTGGACATAGGCAAATCAATTTAACGTCAAACTAAATAAATCTTTTGTGTTTGATTGTTTTTGTGTAAATTTCTTCATTTTTGCGTTGTTTTCACATAACACTTGGCGGGTGATCAACTTGAAAGACAAGTTGAGCTGAGGAGTTTAGCAGTTAATCTTAACAAGCCATTCGACTCTTGAGCTTGAGTTTGGCTAGATAGTAGTCGACTATAGATGCAACAACCTTAAAAATGATGATAGAAGCAAATTTCTTGTTTACCAATTTATATTGCTCTGGAAATATTCTTATCAATTGGATCGATTAAGGAGCTTGTTTTTTCCTTTTTATAGTTGCAACCTGCATCTAGTAATGTACATGCGAATGAACTTTGCTTATATATGGTTTAAACGAAATAGGGTGAGTGAAATGAAGCTTTTCTTATCGCCTTCTGGAGGGTAACATTCAAAATTAAATCTTGGTGAGAGTTAAAAAATTTCTAATAGATAGAGATTAAAGAGTAAAATATTATGCACGAAAATTACTATGCATGCAGACTTCATGTACAATATTATTGTACCCTGTTGTACAAATTGTGTACAGTAGCGTACAACACTGTTATACACGGAGTTCACATGCATACAGACTCCGCATGTTTGTGTGTGATTTTCTTAACCTTTTTTATCTCTCATCATCAATAATAAATTGAGAATTATGCCTGAAGCCGTTCCGGGAACTTTAGTGCATAAATAAAGTGATAAGAGTTCAGGATGCATAGATTCTATGCATGAAAATATTATACGCCTTGCTCAATCAAAATATATAGATTTATTAGTGTTGTTCATTTGAGGATATACGAAACATAAAAATAAGCATAAAACAAAGCATTTTAAGAATCTAATTTTACTCTTATTAATGCATTTCACCAGCCGCATATGAGCTTCCAAAATATTTGAAATGCCTCTAAACTTTAAGATCTTAATCATGTTCTTATACAATAATCAGAACTAATCGTTCTGTTGATGGTCTCAGCCGATGTGGTAATACAAGAGTTGATTGATATGACATATATATTGAATATTAATTTGAAAGATAATTACTTCTATCACGCTACGTTGAGGTGGGGCCATTTATTAGCCTCTATTTTATAAATTTGGTGCATTTCGGAACATTTGTCGTAGCAGAATGATTATTTGGCATCTTATTAATATATGAGAATTCAACACACACTCAGATATTTGAAGGGATAAATAGAAAGAGTCACCTCAATTTTTACGTGGAAAATCTTGAATAGAGGAAAGATACTAAGAGACCTAGCCCATTGAAATGATCCACTACGTAATTTTGAGTACATGAGTCCACTGCTTTCATGAATTTGGAAAGATGTAGCTACATACAGAAATAATCATTGTAAATGTAAAATAATATTTCATTGATATAATAGTTGTAGTTTGACTGTAATGAATATAATTCTCGTTTGTAGTAGGTTGCAATGGTCATAATTTTGTAGACGGTGGTCGTAGCGCCAACTTGTCGTATAGGTTGTAGTTGAAAGCCGTGATAATAGGCCATAGTAAGAAGCTAGGTTGTATAACTATAAACAAAAAGACAAATTGAAGATAAAAAGTGAAGATGATCCATAAGTAAAATCCTTAGTTCTAAATTGAGTTGTATAAGAGCATGGATTGGCTTCTCATTTTTCACTTGGGACACTTGGGAAAATTACATACACAGCACCCAATTCTTACGGATTTATCTATCTCACACCTAAACTTTCACTTTTACACACATAACACTTTATCTATGAATGAAAAGCTGAATTTAACTATTAAAAATGTGATAATGAGTGCTACTTTTCATATGATGTTTTTAATCATGAAAGTTGAGGTCTGAGCTAGGCAAATATGAAAGTTTTGGGTGTCATGTATGTAAAAGTCCATTTTTTCTTTTCTTATATGGTGTACCAAGGTATTCAATTGTGTCACCTTTTCTTACTTTATTTTGGTTTGCTTTTGGAATTTGTCTTATATGTTTTTTTCTTATTCGCATATTAAATGGTGTGCGCTTGAAATCTACTTTCTTGGAAGCACATATCCAAAATGCCTCGTGTGCTTAGAGGGCCCATCTACACCGAGCTGTCGCACTCTA
>NW_018164576.1:295547-327552 GCF_001263595.1 Phalaenopsis equestris
ACCGAGCGGTCCTCCAACTGCGAAGTTCCACCCGGCCGACTTTTCTCTTCCTCGAGGCTGAACTCTCACCTCTTTATGGTGTCGTTTCATTTCTTCTTTGTGATTCTAATTTGGCTACTAGGGAGGCTAGTAGGTGGCTGCTCTTCTGCTTTGCTCAATTCTCTGCTATAAAAACCCCACTTTGGGGGAGGGCCTAAGGTTGGCCGAATTTTCTTGAGAGGGGGAGGTGCTGCCATTTTTTTGGTTGATTCATCTTGTGTGTATGCTTGAAATATTTTTGGAATTTTGTTTTCTTTGAAAAAAAAAATCTGAAAGAGAAAAGAAAGAGAGGGCTTGAGAAAGGAAGGCTTTTAGGAGGAATTTGAGATTTTCTTTCTCTCTACTTCACTGTTGGAAAGACAATCTCCTTCTTCTTTGTTGTTTGAGCAAAGTTCTTCTCCCCCCTGTTGTTCGGTACCCTTGCGGCTGGAGCTAGAAATCGTGAGGGCTACTGGTGTGAAGCTCTCAGGAAGAAATTTCTGTGTGGTGTTTTCTTCAATTCTATTTTTTAGTGCTTTGCTTTAATTTTGCATTAAAGAGGTATCCTTCTCCTCTCCTCTATTCTACACTATTTTGGATGACATAAAAATGTTTTCAGCATTTTTTTTAAAGCTTGAAGAAGCATGATTTGTGTATGTTTAGTAATTTATGCATGAAATAGTCTTCTTGAACATCAGAATATAACATACCATGGTTGCTTTCTCTTCTTCTATGCTTAAGACATATGGTATGCATGATAAATGAAAGCATTGGAAGAGTAGTTTAGAAATGCATTTTTATTCTTTTATAAATGTCTATGAAAAAGCATGTTTGAGGGCTGCCTCTACTACTTTCGTTGTTTGAAATATTTGGAAGTATAAAATGCATGCTGGAACTTGTTTTATGTCTATGGAAAAACATGTTTAAGGGCTGCCTCTACTACTTTTGTTGCTTGAAATATTTGGAAGTATGAAGTGAATGCTGGAAATTGTTTTATGTCTATGGAAAAACATGTTTGTGGGCTGCCTCTACTACTTTCGTTGCTTGAAATATTTGGAAGTATGAAGTGCATGCTGGAAATTGTTTTATGTCTATGGAAAGATATGTTTGGGGGCTCATTTCATGCTTCCTATTTTGTCCCATGTATTGGACTAGGTTTGCCCTTTTCTTGGGCTCGGTTTTGGCTTCATTGAAATCTGATTTTTATGGCTTTGTTTGGACCCATTTATTGAGTTCGATCTATCTGGAATCATTGTTTTGCTCCCTTTTCGCTGGATTTGGTTTGCCCCTTTGTGATGGGCTCGGTTTGGATTCCTTTTGGTGATTTATGGGGGCTGAAATGTTTTACTGTTGGGATTATATCTTAGGCCTTGGTTTGCCTCTTGTGCTGGGTTCGGTTGGCTCTTTTCTTGGGCTCGGTTTGGGCTCCTTTTAGTGATTTATGTTGGCTTACATACTCTACTGTTTAGATCATTCCTTGGGGCTCAGTTTTCCCCTTCCTGTTGGGTTCGAGTTGGCCCTGTTGAGAAGATGGTTTGGTGGTTTTGTTGGTTTAATAAGCTTTGGTTCGTTGTTTGGCCGTGAGCCTCACTTGGTGTTCATAACCTTTAGGACTGTCCTCGGACTGGCTTTACCCATGAGCTAGATTTGGGGTTTGGTTGTGATTTTTGTTGCTTTATATGTGAGCTCCCTTTCAGGCTACCTTACCCGTGGCTCTCTTTCATGCTGCCCTACCCGTGAACTGGATTTTGAGGGGTTGGTTGTGATTTTTGTTGTCTTACCTGTGAATTTTAACTCATGACCTTTTAGTGGGATAAATTGGATTGGTAATTATCTCTTTCTATTGCTTTGATTACGAATATTTATATGGACAATTTCATAATTGTGAGATATAAAAGAAAATGGAAGGAGCTTTTGATTAAAGTTGAAGTTGAAGGGCTTTGATAATGACATGATTTTTGGAAGTATAGATGGATGCTCTCTATGGATTGTTTTCCTATATTTTATGAAATGTAAAAGGGTCTTGAAGCTTCATTTTGGGATTAATATCAAATTGGATTCATAAAGGAGTTTGGAAATTCATAAGATTGACATAATCCATAAAATTGATATTTGGAAAGGATATCCTTCTCAGGATTGATCCGATCATTTTCTTTTTAACGAATTTAAACGTTTTAGACTGATACATTCATGATTTCATCAGTGACTTGCTTTTAAAAATGGATCGGTCTCATTTTCCTTCGTTTTGTTTTCCTTTTTTTTTGCGGTTAAGTTAAAAATGAGAATTTCCGATTTAATTATATTCATAAATGATTCACAGTCTTAAGGGAAATATGTGATGGAAAGAGAAAGGGAGAGAAAATTAAAAATAAGATTTGAATTTTCGATGTGATAAAACTTAAAGGGGGTAGAATAGTGAACCATCTACCGTTCCTTTTTTGCATGTGAAAGATGATACTGTAAATTGGAAGAATATTTAGAGGTTGGAAGAAAGTGAGAGTTTAGGTAGCAATTAGAGACATGGATTGGAAAGATCATTAGACTTGCATTTAGGTCCCTTAAGCTTTGAACCAACTTAAATCTAACTACCCTAACTAGGTTTGAAGCACACTTCACAACCCTTTTGCTAAAACAATAGGTTTACCCCCTAGGTTTTAGGAGCTTGATGGTGAGCTAAGCTTAATCTAAAGAGGTTTGAGGGTTAGTTGAAAGACACTTAGTTGAAGTTAGACACTTTAAGTCACTTCAAGTTTAAACTAAAGTGTAGGCTTCCTGGGTCTTAGGAGCACATCTTGAGAGAGTTCATCCTCCTAATTTTCAAATGATCCTAAAAGACCAAACATCTGACCCTAGGATTTTAGGCACGAGGGTGCACTAAATTGTGATTTATGACTAATTTAATTAGATCAAATAATGAAATTCTTACCTTAACTTGACCAAAACTGGAACCCAATGCTTCGAGATTTGAGTCTGTCTTACACTCAAATCCTCTTGGCAATTGGGGACATCCTAATATCACATATAAATTTTCTATTCTTGGCTCTTTATATGTGTTATTGTATTTTATTTTATTTGTTTGTCTTCTTCCTACGATTTAACTGTTTTTTTCAAGTCTTTTTCAGGTCATACTTTTCTCTTTTACACAGCGCATAATAGCTAAACTTAAAGGAGCAATGAACCTCTCAGGTGTACAAGTTTAATTTATATTACAACATTTTATTTCACAGCATGTTATATTGTTCTCATAGTCTGTTATACTATTTTCTCAGCATGTTATACTGTCTTTTCATATCCTCTTATATTATTCTTTCAGCATGTTATACTGTATTTTCTTTCTACCGTACACTATACTGTTCCATTCTTTTATAATGCATGTTTTGTTATTTTGATATACACTATGCCTTAGATTAGGATAATCTAGTGGTTAGGTGAATTTTCAAAATCAAAACTGAACCAGGAGGTGCTACTACGAAGAGCTTGAAGCGAACATCGTGGGCAGCGTGAAGAGGAACAACTTCAAGGTGGATCTGCAACAGCAAAACATCAAAACACACCACATAAATATATTCACATCACCTATCACTTCATTTAGTTTAAATAACAACCCATAGGATCACCCTTTAGACTTTTTGCACAACTCTGTTATGCGATTATAAGTCCTAACACTTTAGGATTCTGAGTTTACCGTGCGGTACGGTGTAAATCCTCCTTTCTTTTTAGGTTATTTGCATAGTTTGATATTGTGTAAACATAAGTCCTAAATTCTAAATAATTTGCAGGATTGAAATATAAAATTACATCATTTCAAATGACATAAAGCTGAACAGTAGGATAGTTGGGAGTTCACCGGGGTTTTCCCGGATCTGTGATATCCCTTACTTTTCTTTCCTTTGAATTCCTTAAATAATTGTTCCGATTTTGAGTCATTCTCATTTGATTTTCCCATGTTCAATCTTGAAAACCTAAACTTTGAAATCTTGAAAGCAAAACCACCTGATCTTAATCGAGAGTTTTCTTAAGTGATTTCGATCATTTAAGATGTAATTAACTACAGGGGCTTGCCTCTATAGAGAACCAGGAACCCAGCCAGATAAAATAAACTCTATCTATAAACTCTATCTAATTTTTATGTTATGTAGGGGAACTTGTTGGCCTTTTTATAAAAATATTTCGCAGACTGAAACGAATGTCACAATTTCTTTAGTCTAGGTGATTGAATCCCTATTACAAGTGATATATTTATTCTTCGGGATAAGTGTATTACTTGTAGTATTGTATTCAATCATTTAAACTATTTAAAATGTGAGACCCGTTTGGTCTCACCTATTTTAAAATTAAAATGTTACTTTTAAAAATAAAAAAAAAGAGTTATATTCATATTTAAATTATTTTCAAAATCACAAAATCATTCACTTTTTCAAACCACGAAGTTAAAAAAAAAAAAACGGCCGACAGGACTATGTAAATGTTTGATCGAGGATCGTAAAGTAGGAGTTCTATAAGAAGTTTGAGTTGTTGCAAATCTCAGTCTTTTTATTTGTCAAAAATTTAAGATCTGTATCGAGACAAAACAAGCTAAAAGACAACTTATTTTAATGAAATTTTTTAATTTTCTTCATGTTTATTTTAAAGAAGGCATGCCTATGAACCTTTCTCTAGTACTAAGGTTTCCACAACAATGATTTCTTATTATGTTAAGATCTCTGGTTGTTTTAGCAGTGAATTTTTAAAAGTTGGTTCTAGCAATCATGCTTTGGGCGGTGTTTCATTTTCACTTGACATACCAGATGAAAAGTTTTACGTGGACAACTAGTGAAATAATATGGTTGAAGCAGTTATTGGAAGAATTTGGTTTGCAGTCACATATGAAGCAATTGTGCCATAATCAGATTTTTTGTTTCAATAAAAATTTCAATCACAAAATATTGTGACTGATTCAACACCAAATTTTCTGTCTTAATAATTATGCAGGGGCATGGCTTATCTTCATAATGAGCCCAATGTCATAATTCATAGGGATTTAAAGCCGAGGTGACGCTATTACTAATCTGTAATGTTTTCCTCTGATATACTTCCTTCTCGAGTTTCACTTAACCATGGTAATATGTTTAGGAATGTCCTACTGGTAAACTCAAACGCAGATCATTTAAAGGTTGGAGACTTTGGCCTAAGCAAGCTCATTAAAGTTCAGAACTCTAATGATGTGTACAAAATGACAGGAGAAACTGGAAGCTGTGAGTTTCATATCCAATTATTTTGGGAGGCTGCAGATTTATATGGAGTTAATTTTTTTTCTTTCCTTTTTGTGTATGTAAGATCGTTACATGGCACCTGAAGTTTTCAAGCATAGGAAATATGATAAGAAGGTTGATGTTTTTTCGTTTGCAATGATACTGTATGAGGTAATGCACGTTTAGGTGTAACAAAAATTTGATGAATATATACTTAAATTTATGCTGATGTTTCTATGATGCTCAAATAGATGCTTGAAGGAGATCCCCCTCTGGCAAACTATGAACCATATGAAGCCGCCAAATTTGTGGCTGAGGGACATCGCCCAACATTTCGAGCAAAAGGATACACTCCAGAATTGAGGGAGTAAGCTTTAAAAACTTGATTCTATGTTTAATATAGCTGAACATGTCTCTTTTGTATTTTATGTCAACTTTTGTATGTCCTGTAATTATCTGCTCATTGTCATCGACTCTTAAGAACTAACTAGGAAAATCACACTTTCTTTTCATTAGCCTGTGGAGTAGCTTAGCAATATCTGCATTTTCCATCAACATCTGATTTTTTCTCCTTGGTGAAATGGAACCTGCAAACTGAAGTTCCATTGATGCCATGTTCTTTGAAAACAAATTACTTTCTAAAACAACATGTTCTTTTTCTTTGTTAGGTTGACAGAACATTGCTGGGCTGCAGATATGAACCGAAGACCTTCTTTCCTGGAGATCCTCAAGAAACTTGAGAAAATCAAGGATAATTTGTCGCAAGATCATCATTGGCATATATTCACTCAATGAAGGGGAATTTATGGGCTTTCCATTTAGATATGCTATTTTTCTCTTTTCTCCCCTGGCAAATATTATGATATACTTGTGGTGATATTTCTGTAGCGAACATCTTTTGAATTGAAACAATATATATAGATATATATAGATATATATATATACACACCCACATTTTTCCTAGCGGGTTTGATTGTTTGTTATAGCCAATTGTAAAAGAAATATGCCCGGAAATTTTTTTAGACTAAATTACTCTTGCTCTTATAGAAAGAAGTTTTAAAACAACCACTCAAGTGTTACGTTAACTTTTAAATAAATACTTGCTTTGAATTTCCTCTATTTAAGACCTTCCCATCTTTGGTGACTTTAAGCTCATATAATTGAATTGTGACAGCTTCATGATAATTTTTTCACATTCATCTCTGACTATATGTTAAGATTAGTTATACTATATATTTTGTTATTGGGAGTACATCATTTGTAGTCAAAATACTATACTAAGAACGACATTAGACATCGCATTACTTGTTACAAGCATGGTGTTGTGTTCTTTAAACTTTATTACAAACAAGATTCAAACAATATTCAAATAATGCTTGAATATAATTTGCTCGTGGTTGATACAAGATTTGAAGAAGGTTTGAATTTTATTGGAATGAGGTTTAAGCAAGCTTTGAGGAAGGTTCAATGATTTTTCAAATGTGATTCAAGCGAGGTTCAAATAAGATTCAAATATGATCCAATAGTTTAAACATAGCTCAAAAATGGCCTAAACATTATCTAATATGAGTAAGGTTTGAGCAATGTGAAAAAAATGATTAGCCAGTCTTAGGAATTTAATCTCATTAGCATGTTTAAGGAATCCCTATGTATCATGCTTTTCAAAGTCCTTAAGTTGCAGTTCTCTAAAGCCCTGGTTCTTCAACTATTGTTGAGGATTATTGAGAATGAGGAAATTGAGGAGTTCTCTATTGTGTTCAACATTAGAGTTAAAAACATATTATTAAAAGCTATAGAATTTGCATTGCTCACTAGCTCAGAGTTTTTAGATTTTTAATTTGAGAAAGAATTCATGAGAACAAGCATAAAGATGAGGCTAATTAATAATTACTTTGATGGAGACAAAAACCTGAAGAATGCATTTATGAAGTGCACGGAGGGAGAACATGTGTATAAATTGTGTTTATGCTATCTTTTAGAAGGTGACATCAACCATGAAAAAAAAAGGTGCAATTGAGATGCTTCACTTAATTGAAGATAGGGATGCATTTTTTTATACCCAAGGAATCAGCTGCCTTGGAAAAAGATGGTGAGAAAGTTGAAGAAGGATATAGTGCACTATTGAGATCACTACCTTAAACAAGCATGCCACATATCACTACACTATGATTGGATATGTCATGCATTACATACTAGACCTGAGAAACTATTATAAAGCTATGGAGGTGTGCAACCAAAAATGGTCTGCATGGATCTTGAGGCAATCCAACAGTCCAGATATATAGACTTAAATAACATGTACCATCCTCCTTAAAGCAAGGGCAGATATGTAATATTGCATTTTATCCATTCTTACCTTCTATAAATAGAGGAATCATAACATGTATTAAGGGCTCTTGGGCTCTCCTCTCTCAACCCTCATGTAAGGAGAGCTCTCTCCTCTTCCCCTTTCTTGTAATCATTTTTTTCAGTGGAATAAAAGAGACCAAAGAGCCCAGAAGCAATCCCATTCGCCTTGACAGGGCAAGTCTTTCTCTCTCTCTCTTCCTCTTTCTCTCCCTTGACCGCTAGGCTCTAATCCTTGGGCATGATCAAATATATTTGGATTCAACATCTTAAAATGTGTGGTGAGTGTGGAAAGTGTCATCGACAAGAAGGCGAGCAATACCGAGGAAAAACTCTTTAGAGAGTCAAATCCTAGCAAAGAGTGCACAAGGAGAACTTGCAAGCACAGATTCACTACATTTTTTTCCTCATCATCGATGATCTCCAAGAAATTCCATCTCTTTCCATGTAGATTGGTGAATGCTCTTCATTTCTAGATTTAGAGACCTCCTGCGCAGATCTTTATAGCCGATCTCACTAAGTTTTTGAAGCTCAAGCTGCAGTTCATCTGTCGCACCCCATTTCAGCCGGTTAGTTAGAAAGTGACCAGTTGACCCATTACTGTCGCGCACCATTTCAGTTGGGCAGCCCACGCCATTCTGCCTGTTGACCACCTTATTCTATCACACATCATTTCAATTGGCCGACCCACTTCATTCTTTCTGTCGATCACCTTGTTCTGCCGCTCTTCATTTTTACCGTGCATTCCTCTGTCGTTCGGTCAACTATGTCAATCGGTCACCTCAGTCGAACAATCACCTTTATCGTTCCACTGCTACCTAAAACACAGAGGAAGATATATCGAATCAGCGACTTTATTTCATCCAAACTAATTGTATGGTAAGAGAGGTTAAATCTAGGTCGCTCGCCTGCTTTCCATCTGTTGCATGCAAAAATGAATGTGTTGGTCGTACTTACCAGCCGACCACCTCCTCGCGAAGAACTCCCACCTGCATATCTCCTTGGACGCACGATTGACTGTCAGTCTGCCACAACATCACCAGTTGTCCTTGTCGTGTTGAGCTTTCTGCACTTGCTCCTCAGTCGAGCGGAAAGTTTAACGTCCGACCAACCTACCTCCAACCAACCGTTGCTCCAGTCGCCTCCGACCAACCACCTACTTCTGGCCAACAAACTGATTCTGGCAAACCACCTGCCTCTGATTGGCCACATGCCTCTGACCATCTCAAATCAGGGAAGATTTACATACATACCACTCAATCCTTTTGTCTTAATATATCTAACCCCACCGCCACCTGCCTCCGACTGAACACCTGCCTACAACTAGTTTGTTCATACTACCCTCTCTTCCTCTTTCTCCCCCTTAGTCACTAGGTTCTATTCCTTGGGCATGATCCGATAAATTTGGATTAACATCCTAGAAACTGCGGTGCACGTGGATCGTGTCATCAACAAGAAGATGAGCAACATCGAGGAAAAACTCTTCAAAGAGACATCCTAGCAACGATGCACAATGAGAATTTGCAAGCAGTGGCCAGCCGGAGACAAGTGGTCAGCCGGAGGCAGGTGGCCAACGGGGGCAGTGAGGGCAGCGGTCAGCCAGAGGTAGGTTGCCAGTCGTAGGGTGGCTCGCTGGAAGCATAAATGAATTGAGTGGTATGTATGTAAATTTTCTATTTTTTTAGGCGGTCGGTCAGTGGGTGGCTGGCCAAAGTAGAGGTGGTCGACCGGTATTGCGGCTGGCCAGATCAAAGGTGGTCGGCCAGTGAGGCAACTGACTAACAAATAAAATAGCAAAGTTTAGGGGTTAGATATATAAAGACAAAATAATTGGGTGGTATATATGCAAATCTTCCATGATTTGAAATGGTTGGCTGGAGGCAGGTGGTCAGCCAGAGACGATCGACTAGAGGTAGGCTGGCTGGGCGTTAAGCTTTCGGCTCAACAGAGGAGAAGAGCAGGTGCAGAATTGTCTGTACGACAAGGATGATCCGTGATGTGGTGGCCAACCGACAGTTAGTCGTGTGTCTGAGGAGATATGCATGCAAGCTTCCTTCATGGGGTGGTCACCCTTAGATGAAAAGTCGGCAGACGACCTGGATTTAACCTCTCTTACTAGATAGTTTGGACGAAATGAAGCAACATATTTGATATATCTTCCTCCATGGTTTATGGTAGAAGTGGAGTGACAGAGGTGACCTTTCTATTGAGATAACCAGTCGACATAAGCGATCGATTGACAGAATGGTGCAGGGTAGAAATGAAGTACAACAGAATAAGGTTATCGGTCAATAGAATGAGGTGGGCCACCTGGCTGAAATGGTGTGCGACAGGACAAGGTGGTTGGTCGACATTTTCTGACCAGTCGGCTGAAATGGTGCACGACAAATGAACTGTTTGGGCTTTAAAAACTTGGCAAGGTCGGCGATGGAGATTTGAGCTGGAGATCTCTAGATCTGGAAATGGAGAGCATGTACAGATCTATGGGGAAAACATAATTTCTTGAAGATCATTGACGATGAGGAAAAATTGTAGTGAATACACGCTTGCAAGTTCTCCTTGTGTACTCTTTTGCTATGATGTGTCTCTAAAAAGAGTTTTTCCACAGTGTCGCTTATCTTTTTGTTGATGACACTATCGACGCTAACCGCAGCTTTTAGGATGTTAAATCCAAATTTGTCTGATCATGCTCAAGGGATAGAGCCTAGCGACCGAGGAAGAGAAAGAGAAAGAGTGAGAAACTTGCCCCGTCGGGATCTTTGGCCCCTTCCATTCCACTGAAAAAGTCATTCCAAGAGAGGTGAAGAGTAGGGAGTTATCCCTACATGAGGGGTTGAGTGAAGAGACCCTAATAGCCCTTAATGCATGTTATTGTTCCTTTATTTATAGAAGGTAAAAAAAGATAAGATACAATATTACATATTTGCCCTTGCTTTAAAGAGCGTAGTACATGTTATTTTAGTCTCTGTGTGAATTGTTGAATTGCCTCGAGATTCGTGCAGTTCATTTTTTGATGTATGATAATAGATGAGTTAAGCAATTTAGGTCATATATTTTGACTCATATGATAAATTTGTTATTGGTTGGGTTCAGATCAAGCATAATCTAACCAGTTCAACTCCTAACCTATCAACTTGAATTAACGCCCTTAAACAAGATGGCAAGGACCACAAGCCATTTCTTGTCGTTATACAAAAGAGTAATGTGCGCAACTATTAAATTGTAGAAGTATTTGATTGAGGATTTAATATATCTAAGCAAGAAGAAGTATAAGCCCATAGATTCATATATCATCAATTCTTTTTACTCAATTAATGAGAAATAGTTTTCTTTTAAATGCTGAATGCATAATTTGTCCGACTGGAAGAACTAATCTTGTGAAAATTGCACATGAATTTGTATAATTCATGTTACATATTACGCACAAAATTAAACTAGAGATAATAAAAAAAATAAATATTGAAAGACGAGAAATTTGTAGAGAACTTGAAAATCTTAAAATTTATTGAAAAAAAATGTTAGGAAAACCGACTCTGCACAAAATATATAATATCTCCAAGCGTCATTAGGACACATTTTTAACTGTTTTTTTTTTTTTTTTTCTTTATTGTAGGAATTTCAAATAAACGCAGCATTTTCAGTATGAACGAGGAGCCACATTATACTTCTCAAGCAGCACTCAGAAGAATTTTTAATGCGTCCTCCATTCCACACAACATAAAATTCATTGATAAACTAGTTTTTTTAGGGCATATTTGGACCTCTGTTTTATTTACTTGTTTTAAAAATGTATTCATTGAATTTGAATGTGTTTCCTACTACAACAACAAACATTTATCTTACTAAGTGGAGTCGGCTATATGAATCCTTTTCCTCCATTGAATTTGAATGTGTTTCCAATGTATTTTCATTTTTTAAATGTTTAAAAATAAATCAACTTATCACTCAAAATAATTTTTAAATGATTTCAATACTTTTAAGACAACCATATTTTATGATGGCATACAAAACAAGTTCTATTTCAAATCAAAATATATAAAATAAAATAAAAAAGATCATCAATAACCTCTTATTATCTGAGCTGGATAAGAAAATGTGATAATAATGAATCGTCATCATATCATTCTATTCTTAGCTCCCTGCACATAGAGAAAGCTGCAGTAGTTACATGGTATCACATGTCGAGCAAATAAAACAGAAAAAAAAGTCGCAAAAGGTTTGCAGGATAAAAATTGGTTGACTGTATTTTAAGTTGTTATAAGTTTCTCTTTTGGTTGTGACACTACACCACCAGACAAGAGATGCCACAAAAATAATTAACAAGTCCAAACTGAACTAAAGAAGCTTCTTTCTCTCAAAATAGGTCTTCAGATGCCATAGCTGCAATCCAGCAACTGATAGACAAACAATTAGGGAAAGGAAGCTCAACCATGCCATCTTTGAATTTGTTGCTTTGTTCATTTCTTGCATTTCTTCCTCCCTAAAATAATAAATAGATAAATAAGTAATTACTTGCAGAAGCACTTGATACATATGCCAATCAATAAATTTGAATCACAATAAAGTTGACACAGTTATAAGAGATGGAGTTATTTATATTTATGATTTTCTTTTGTAATGGAGGGCTGGCAGTTTTATTGATGTAGTTATTCTATAATTTATGTTATGTTAGTTTTGGAATCTATTTGAAGCCCTTATATCTCTTATAGTTTAGTTCATTCAATGAACGACAAATCAAAATTTCTAGTTTTCCCTGAACTTGTGAGAATTCCATTGGTTCCGAGGGGTGGTTGAAGTAGTAGGGTCTTGGACCAACAAATCTAGCCAAGTAGGGTGCATTAGGCTGAGCCCGACTAAAATATTGGGCTCACTATCAAGTGTTGCCCCCACTCTAAAAATATAACCAGTGAGTGACGTTCAGGATGCGACTCTTAGGGGTATGAGAGGAAGTGGGGGTTCTATTGAGATTAGGAACCCAATGGAAACAGACGAGATCCTCCCCAAAATGTTCATTATTCTCGATGGCCAATAAACTAGTTGACGACAAGGCGTTTCAATAATACTCTTCTTTCTCACTCCAGCTTTGATAGGCCTACTTACCTTTCTCTCCTTCCTACATCACTACTCGAGAAATTTAGTCACCATGGGAACTTCCAAAGGGACTGTTGTTTGGGACAAATTTACATTTATGATCGTACTACGTGATTATGGCTGATTGAGTAGAACAGAGTTATCCTATACAAAAAAAAAAAAAAAAATCATTTAAGTGGATCTAAAAGTAAATACATGGGATGTAAATAGTAACTCTAGTGCCAGAGTTGTAACTATGGATGATTAAATCATTAAAAGGAATGAACATTTTAGATATCTTGGGTCTATTTTAGATATCTTAATGAACATTTTAGATATCTTGGGTCTATTGTTCAAAGTGATGTGATATAGATGAGGATGTTATTAGTAAAATTCAAGTTGGTTGATTGAAGTGGAGGACTGCATCTGACCCATTGTGTGATAGAAAAGTTCCCCTTAGACTAAAAGAAAACTATTATAAGGTGGTGAGACCTGCAATGCTCTATGGCGTAGAATGTTGGCCTTTAAAAGTAAAGCATAAAACAAGATTAATTGTTGTTGAGATGAGAATGCTTAGGTGCATAAGTGGCTTGACACTTAGAGACAAAATGCAAAATGAATATATCCGTGATAGGGTTGGTGTAGCTCCACTGGCGGACAAGATTAAAGAGAGTTGTCTTAGATGGTTTAGTCACATTAAATGTCAACCATCCGATGATCTAGTTAGAAGAGTAGATATTTTAGATTCGACTTGTGTTAAGAAAGGTAGAGGTAGACCTAAAAAGATTTGGGCATATTGTATAAAAAATGATCTTAGTCTAGTAGAATTAAATGAAAATATAACACTCAATAGGAGGCAATTGAGAAAAAAGATTCATGTAGCCAACCATACTTAGTGGGATAAAGGATTGTTGTTGTTGTTTTGTAATTAAGAATAAGTTCCTATTGTGAACTGTGCGATTGGCTTATGTTTTGCATCCAAGATTTTTCTGGTAAATGTATCACAAATGAGAGAGAGAGAGAGAGAGAAAGAGAGAGAGAGAGAGAGAGTTGAGTCCACCCTAAGTTTTCTCTCTTTTAAAAGGCGCAAGCAAACCCCTCAGTTTTTCCATATACTCTCTTTAGTGAAAATTTGAGCATATAAATTCTAACGAGTTTCTAAATATTTCATTGCCCGTCTGTTTTAGAATAATTCGTGGACATATAATTAGCATATGGTGTTCCAAGATTAGAAGTTCTATAATCCTTGCGATTAATTATTTTGCAAGTCTGCGTCTCTACAGTTTGTTTTATATTTCTTTCATAGTAAATATAAGGCAAACTGCTGTTCTTACATAAGATTGCATCGTGATAATGATCTCACACAAATTTTGTACATCGAAGTATGATTAACATATAATATTGAATAATTAATTCTCTATATATGTGTGTATGGTTCCTTTCGAAGGGCCTAATTATGGCTATTCTGGCAGACATCCACGATATTCAAAATTATGCAAGCTTTTAGAAAGGTCAAGGTACTCCATTAGGTTGTATGAAAACTATAGACACTGAACATTACTGTGTAAAAAACTGCCAATCTACAATAAACTCAACAAAATCTGTTCGTCCCTATTATCTAGAAAAAAATAGCACTTTTGAATCTCAAAAATGTTACCCCTATGTATCTTGAAATACATGCAATCACTATAACATATAAATTATGATTTACATACATACCAATAATAATGAAACAATACCGTCATCATAAACTCAATCCTAAGCATTCCTGGTCGTCTTTAAGAATCATTCTTTTCAATCTATTTTGTTGAGTGTTACATGAGTTTTTAGCTCTACTTTATAAATTTATAATAGCTTCTATTCATATTACTTTTTGCCAGAAACAAATATCCTACTTCTTGTTGCACGTGAAAAAAAGTCACCACCAATATTCTACCAGATTATATTAAAAGTTTTAATTCTATCGTTTATCTAATAAAATAATTTCAAATATATTATTAATTTTATCACAGATCTATCTTATTATCTTCAATTTTTCTTACACCACTTTGGTATAAAGTTATACTTTGTAGTCCAGCACGCGTAGATCAAATACAAAAAACAATACAATACTTCTGAATTGCTACTTCTTGCATTTCACATGCCCAATTTCTTTACCCCTTTTGCTTTTTACCAAATGTTTCGTGTACTAAATTGTTCAATCAACCTCACGACAATCTAAAGCCATGGCGCTCCACTATTTTGAGCAAGTGAGGTTAGCTAGTTGTCAGGATTATTTTTTTTTATTGTATGACATTCAAGGTGATATAACCTTAAATATGGCATTATTCTCCTTTCTCCCTGCAAAATCCATGATGCTTGTTTTTCAGCCTTCATGTTTCGAGAATATGCTGAATGCAACAGGTAGTACCATAAAAAGTAAACTGAGAAGGTTGCTTGTGAAACAGAAATAAAAAAAAAAGTATTATACACAATAAAATAATGATTCACTTATTAAAAAATATTCAGAATATAATTAAAAACAGCCTATAATGTGTATACCTTTCACGAAGATAGAACATTTCATCGTGAATGGACTTCACAGTATCCTCCAACTTCTTTAGTTCCAGCTCCATAACCTGCCAAAAAAAAGCATATGCAATTATCAAGAACAACAACCACAAATGATAAGCAAGTATGCTTCTTCACTCTTTCAACTTTTAGATGTTCCAATTATTAGAGATAGCATGGGCATTATTATTTACCAATCAGGTGTCTAAATAACTTTATTGTGAAACTGTTATTATTGCTATATTTTTCATAAATAGAACATTTATATGGTTTTAAACTTTGAAGCGCCTTTTGATTTTTTCAAAAACAGTTCCCAAAGAATCGGCTCTCATCTTCTTTACCTCTAAAGATATTTCGATATACTGCTTCCCTTCACATTCATAGTCATAATTAAAGAGAACTTAAATCTCGAGCCAAAAATTGTGTTTGTTAGTTATACTACTAATCAAAAAGGGTATAAGAATTTTGATCCTAATTCTAAAAAAATATTTGTTACAATGAATGCCACCTTTTTTTAATTACAACCCTTTTTTTTTCATCTCATATTCAAGTGGGAACAAAACAAAGATTTGAATACTGAGTTTCAACATCTTCTTCAAACCAAAGACTCACAAAATAATATTATCTCCCCAACCATTATATCAAGAGAGTGCGTCAAGTCTTTTAGATATTGAAGACGATTCACATCTTCCTATAGTGTCATCACATGATGTTCATAACAAAGAAGAAATAGGAAAAAGAATTACGATAGTGGTACCATTAGATATTATCCACTCATGGCAGAGGACAACTCAAAAGAAATGATCTACAAACCCTTTGCACTGCCTATAATCTGCAAACCCTCCAGGTAATGTCCTCACAATCATTTAACCATGTTCTGTTCACTTCATCTTCGAGTTATGAGCTTTCAATCCTGGACCTGAGCCTATTTCAGATCCTAATTCTAATGAGTTTAGCCTTTCTATTATTGCTTATAAGGAGGAAATGTATTGCACCAACATCCATTATCCCATTATATTTTGTATGTGAAAATCTCTCACCCACTTACCCTACTTTTACTTCCAATTGTCTAGTATAGATATTCCTAGTACTATGTAGGATGCTCTAAAAAGCCTTAAGTGAAAATATGTTGTCTTCGAGGAGAAGAAAGCTCTTGAAAAAAGTGATATGTGAGAATTGGTTGATCTACCTAAAGGAAAGGCAACTATCGGGTGTGGGCGCAAATGAGTGTTTACAATCAAGCATAATTCTGATTGCTCTCTAGAACGATATAAGGCTTGACTGGTTGCTAGACGATTCACTCAGATCAAAAGTATTGATTATTTAGAAACATTCACCACAATCACAAAACTAAAATCTGTGAGAGTTCTATCACTTATAGCTAATCTTGACTGATGCCTAGAACAGTTAAATAAAAAAATTCCCCAATGAGAATTTGGAGGAAGAAGTGTATATGAATGCATCTCTGGAATTTAGTGAAATGTTCAGCACAAAGATGTGTGAACTAAAAAAATCCTTATATGGATTGAAGCAATCGCTGAGAGCGTAGTTTGAAAATTTTGAATTGTTTCTTAAAAGTCAGGGGTATACTCAAGTATGAGAATATCATATAATATTCTTTAGAAATTCAAAGAATGGAAAGATAGTCATATTAATTGTGTATGTAAATGATAATATTCTCACCGGAAATGAAATATATGAGACAAACCGTTTGAAAACTTCCTTATCATCTGTTTATGAAATAAAAGAATCAGGATCGCTAAACTATTTTCTTAGCATGGAAGTGATTAGATCAGAAAAAGATATCATTATTTCCCAATATAAGTATCTTGATCTTCTAAAAAAAACTAGGATGAGTGGGTGTCTTGTAGACAATCCAATTGATCTCAATCAAATACGAAGAGGTGGGAAAAGAGGTGACCCCATAAATATAGTTTGATATCAAAAGTTGGCAGCTGAGTTGATATACTTATGCATACACGACCATATATCGCCTTTGATGGGAGTTTATTAAGTTAATTTATGCATTCGTCCATGAGAAACGCCTTGAAACAGTCAATAGAATTCTCATATATTTAAAAAGTACATCGGGTAAGGGCTTTCTCTTTCAGAAGACCACACAAAGGAGCATAGAGGCGTACACTGATGCAGATCGGGCAAGCTCAATTATTGACAAGAGATTAACTTCTGGATATTGCACTTATTTGTGGGGAAACTTGGTTATATAGTGGAGTAAGAAACAAAAAGTGGTTATAACGAGTTGTTCTAAGGCAGAATATAGGGATATGGATAATGGAGTATATGAGATGTGATGATTGAAAAGAACTCTTGAAGAGTTATGAATCCTAATAAGCATGTCAATCAAGTTATACTATGATAATAAAGCAACCATAAGCATTGCGAAAAATTCTATGAAGCATGATGGCACAAAACATGTAGAGATTGATAGGCACTTCATAAAAGAGAAGCTTAATTGTGGAGATAGTTGCATGTCGTTTATCCCTACTGCTCAATAAATAATAGATAATTTCACCAGAGGATTGTTCAGGGCTAGTTTTCAGCTTCTTATAAGTAAGTTGGGCATGATACATATCTATGCTCTAACTTGAGGGAGGGTTAGAATTTTAGGAAGATCTTATCTTTAGTATATTCTAGTTTTAGAATTTAGTATTATTGGTATATTATAATTCAGGTTTCCTTTTTTTTAGCATGAGGAGTTATGACTGATTTTATAGTTTTCCTAATGAGGGAGTCATCCCCCTCTATCCTTCTTGTTATAGTTTCTACGAAATTGAAGAGGAATTATTATTTTTTTTAACGAAACCAACATAAAAGGAATTCAATGGTTTAATTCTGTGTTTAGTAGCTTGCACCAAAACTTTTGGGTTAGTGCTCATTGGCGACGGGATCTGAAAAGCGATGAAAGGTGGTAAAGGTGATGTAGAGCAATCGTGTGATGATGGGTGACGAAAAGTTAAGGGCAAGAGGCCATCACCAGAACCGGATGACAGACAAAAGTTCACTCAATGTATTTGAATTTGCCCGAATCGAAAAATTCCAAGTGCAATAAGAAAGAACTAAGTGGGTGGAATGGAGTAAAGAAGCCAGTTGAACAAAAGTTGGGGCTAAACTAGAGTTGGACTAATTTTCTCAAATGGAAGGCTCGAACTCAAGCTCAAGCTTGAGTTGAGCTAATATGGTGAGCTCGAGCTTCAATCGTAAAAAAAAAAACAATGGGCTCAAGCTCAAGCCAAAATAAATAATCGATGCTCATTAGAGGGCATAACACCGAAAGCTCGCTAAAGGAAGTAGCAATGGCCAACGACAGCTTATGGGAAGTCAATAGAGAACACGATGATGGGAACTTGCTAGAGACCACAAAGACAACAAACAAAAGCTCGCATGATAAATCATTAAGGGTGTGTTTGGGATGACGGTGTGACGACGGTGTGGTGTCGCACCATATTTTTTGTGTTTGGCAAAACTACGTTTTACCTGTCCTTTTTAAAAAGTTATGGTAGAAAGTTGTGTTTTGCAACCTAACCTGGTTAAGTGTGATGACTGCTTAAAAAATTGCAATATAATTTTTTGAAAAAAAAAATGTAAGAAACACTGCAGCTTTTTGAACAATAGTTTCACAATAACTTCAAATAACTGTAATTGCCCTAAACGGACCCTAAAAAACAATTAGGCAACAAAAAGAATCCAAGACAAGAAGAAGGAAATAAAGGTAAGAACAATTCATGAAACCGTAGAATTTGGCTGAGAATCATGATAATGGCATGAACATTAAAGAGATTTCAAATTGCAAATCAGAATTTCAAATGGGACAAGTCGAGTCGAGCCAAGTTAAAGCTAAAGCTCATATAATATATGAGCTCAAATTTGAGCTCGAGCTCGAACAAGTAGCAAAATAAGTTCAACCAGGAAACTCATTAATGAGTCAAATCCTAGCTAGCTCACCTATCAACCCCGCTCACATTTCTTTACCCTAGTGGGGCATTCCAAATACCTCAAAAAAATATTATTCATTTGCTTTTCTTCCCACCAAACCTAAAATTTTAAAATTTATGTATTTGATTTACTTTATACTATTAATAATTATAACCAAATTTCCACATAATCATTCATTAATTTATCCTCCCTAATTTTATTATGCATCCATTTTAGGATCAACAGCCTTATTTTTTTAATTTTATATTTAACTCTTAATGATGTCGTGTTAGCCCACCGCGACATCTCATTTTTTTTCAATTGATTTAGATCATCTAAATGGCATAATTACTTAATATTCAGCACATCGTAGATAATGAGTAATCCCACTCAAACTCTTCATGCATGCCTAACCTCATTTTGGGCCCGACCAAACCATTAACTAAAGGTGTGTATTTTTTTGTCAAAACCAAAAAAATCAAACCGAACCAAACAAGTTCAGTTGAATCATTTCTCTTTCAACAATGCATTTCAATTTTTTTTTTTAAACCTCAATATTAATTTTGTCGGTTATTGATTCAGTTTTAATTTTAATTTAACGGAGCAAATTGAAAATTCAATATTTCAAAATTAGATGAAGGATCATAAAATTAAATCAATATTGTACATGTAAGATATGTGATTCTTGATGTTTGTTCATAATTGAACTCCATCAAACAACTAAGTTTCGATTTGTTGAATTTTATCAAAATTTTGATTGGTTTGATTTTTTGGATTTAAGTTTTTTATTGTAATCAATTTGACCAATTTGAAAACTGATTCATCCAAACTGATTGAATGCTCACCCCTACCATTAACGGCTCGTCTTATTATCCAATTGAACCAACTAGACAAATTATTCACCCAGCCTTGAATCAAGCTAGACCAAACAAATCAATATCCACCAATCTTAATTCCATTCCTACAAGTGCCAAAGAAAACATGTCAAAGCAATAAACCTCCCCCATGATGACATGAAGGAATGTTGAATCACACATAGAGCCATGATGTGACAACTCATATGCTATAAACACCATTCTCTCTACAACAATTGACACTTGACAAACATGTGCATGAAGGCGCATTTAATGAAACTGAGTTAAGTGGCCTATAAAAGGTAGGATGGTGATTGTAATGAAGGATGGAATCTTAGCTTCTTTCTTAGATAAAAAATAGATATAAAGATGGTATGAACCATCAGGTTTCAACTAGTACTTCTTCCTCTAAACAATACTACAATTCTAAAACATGAAACTATTTCATTTCTGAAGTGATGAATGTGAAGCCCATCGAACCATTTACATCTTGTTCCTATCTCTCTCTCTCTCTCTCTCTCTCTCTCTCTCTCACACACACACACACACACACACACACACACACACACACACACACACACACACACACACACACACACACACACACACACACACACACACACAAACACACATGCATTCCTCTCCATCAACCAGAGTAAGCCAACACAAACTGAAAATGGGGAAGACACTCTCACAAATCTCATTTCAGCTCGCATTATCAATTTTTGTGCACTAACATATTTGTAATGCTTTCATTGATTTCTTCAGTGATATGCCACATGTTGTTGCCGTTTTCGTGCTTCATATTGGGGACTGCATGGAAAACTCCTATTTTAAGTCCAACCTGATGGTGTTGCTAGCAAAATTCAAAAGCATTCATACAAGATGGGTACCCTTTCCTACATAGCTCTAAAACAAACTATATGAGTGGTTTTTTAATGACCACAATGAGGGAGTTCTAGGTCAGGGGTGATGCCCATGGCCTGCTCTAACAATAGTAGAATGGGGCCATTCATAAGTTTGATTGCGTGCACCGCAACCTACAGCACCAACTAATCACCAATCGAATCAAGTGTGTCGCCCAGATAGAGGCAGTCCCTCCACAAGACAAGGGAATCATATATCCTTACCCTGAACCCAACGCACCCCTACCAAAATTCACTAAGAGAATCAACAAGATATTCAGCCATACAAGACTACTTTCACTTGTCGATGCCCCTCCACAGCAATCTGAAAAATAGTGATCGCTGAAAGACGTGTCTTTATCATATTGAGAATGGGAAAAACACCAAAGAAAAGAAGACCTCAAAGCATAGCCTGAGAAGCTCTCAAAGAAGTGCCACCTGAAGTGGTAGGATTTTTAGACCAAGAGTGAGAGCACATGATATATAACTTTGGAGAATAATATTAATAATTATCCTTCAACATTACTAGAAAAAAAAAATGAAACCTAAGTACAAAAGACAAAAAAAAGGATTATTTATATGGAAGAATAAAAAATGAGAATATAGCCTCTAAAGCTAATAGGGTGGATAAAATGAATAAGTGTCATGAGAGAATATTATGGAGAATTAAAAAAAATTACAATATCATAACAATGCTTGCTCAGTTGTGTGGCATTCAAAGGTAAGAGTGAGCTTAATGAAAATCAGAATGTTTGGGATGAATGTGTAACAACTAGGAATAATTTATCGAGGAATGATTATACTAGAGTAGCAAGCGCAGTATATATTGAAGATATTCTAAATCAAAGTTTAGGAGTGTAGAGCAGAAATGCACCCATAAATGAATGGAAAAAGTTATTATTATCAAAGGATTCTACAAAAAGTAAATCAAAGGTATGTTCGGTAGAAATTCTGGAAAAATATTCATGTAGAACATTTTCTATACATCACGCAATACTTAACAAAAACATATAAGGAATGAGAATTCTACGCAAGCCCAAATAGTCAAGATAAAATACCTATGATGATTGTGAAGACGATTATAGCTTCATAGTACATAACTTCAACTTTTGGTAATCTATCAAAGAATATATATATCATGTGTTTTTAAAATGAAAAATAGCTTAAAGGTAAAACATAAACTAATCGACCACAATACAAAAAATTTCTTTCATTCATATAATCTTAGATAGGGAAAACCATGTCACGTAGAAAAAATGTAAACTCCTCTTCCTGTGAAAATTTTGCAAGTTCATATTCGTTTATATCACATGGTGCTTTCTAAAAGTAATTACATTGGCAACAATCATGAGTTTAATTGTCCAACTATGATTACTCGGTTTAAAAATTAAATTTCACTTTTGATATTATACTTCTACCATTAATTTCAAATACAGTTCAATACATCTTCAGTCTATTGATTTTTTTCCTGGTTTTAGTCGCATTTTTAAATAAGTTTTATCTATATTTTATATAGAATGTATAATGAAAATATCAAATAATAAGTTATTGCTAGTACAATATATCATAAATTTCATTAAAAATTTGGTAAACTTCATGAGCAAGAACATTGTGGGTCCAGCTTTATAAAACAAGATTCTCCATTCATTAATATTAAGTGCTATATACTTATTAACTCTAAGTCACACAAATATTTTTCACAAATTACGCTAGTCTTTCTACCTCTTTCCTAATCCTTGCATAAATATTATACGATCATCTTCTTAGTACAGCTCAACCCACCACATATGACAAAACTACCCAAGTTAATTTTGCAATACCTATCTAAAATGATTTTTAGTCTATTTCTATCTATGATATATACATTTATCATTTCGACAAAGCATAGATTCCGATTACAATTTTATTAAACTCACCACTTATTCTCAATGATATTTTCTTATTGCATGACTAATAAATTTTCTATTTTAACCAGTTAAACTTAAAAAGTTATGCAAAAATCTCTAGCTACATTTTTTTCTTCACATTTGATTGACGCTAACAATTCTACAAAATTGTAAAACTTTACCATTTATGTAAGCAAAAAATTTACCTAGCAATATGCAATTAAGAGATAGATTTTGAGTATATCCATGAATCGTTGATAAAGAGATAACCTTAACATACAGCATACATGATAACCACACGCCCATAAGAAGCCCTAGCAGATCTGATGCAAGATGCTTAAAGCCTACGTACCTAAGCATTATTTGATCATGCAATAACTAAAAATTATCAATTTCATATGAATTGAAATTATCATATGCTTAGTCTTTGTTTTATAAATTCCAAAAGCTTAGTTTTATTAAAAAAAAAAATCATAACTGCTTCAAATTCCAATAAGTTACCATCTATAAAAAGGACATCTATAGATGTTGTGCATTAAAGTGACTCACTTCAAACTTAAACATCACTAAATAACATTCTTTAATTTGAACATATTATTCTACATCAATTACCTAAACTTCAAAAACTCTACCATTTAGAGTTAAAATCATTATGCATAAAAATAAATAAATAAAATAAATTACTTTTTATGGACATTTGCTAACAGTGAGAATGCTCATGCGGATTTAAAGGGATGACATGGGAGGTGGAGATGATGTCGTGAACAATAAAGGTATGAGAACAAGATGGATAGATTAAATGGGAGGGAGCTCAAGTAAAGGATCAAGCTAAGTAAATTATAAACTCTCAAGGCCCTAACCAGTGTTTAAGGATTCATAAAAGGTTTAAAAATTCTTTGTAATCTCAAAAAATAATTATAAAGAGTCAAAACCTCAAGTAAAGAAAATTCACCAAACTACTCTTTTCTCCAAAAGGCTTAGAAAATTTTGGATCTGACACCAAATTCAAGTGGAAGGGAAGGTGGTATTTTCAACATAATAGATGTGGCTCTCCTGATAGTGGTAATAGGTAGATGAACCGCAGAGATTTGTGGAAGTGTTAGGCTTGGCTAGAGATTGATATGGAGGTGTAAAATCAAAAATAATATTTAATTAGGATTTTTAGGTGGAGATTGAATTTTGGCTTGGAGAATGGTTTTATGAATTTTTGTGACGGGAAGGGTGGAAGACATGGAAAAATAGTTTGAACAAAGTGAGTATGAATGTGAAAGATGGTATATAATCATAGCGATCTTGAACCCATCATGACCACAGAAGCATTAAATCTTTTCATAAATAGCCAATCACCATCAATGTTTGAAAAAGGCACCATCTACCACTTCAAGGAGATGGATTAAATATAAAAAAATAATAATAATAATACACTTCATTATATGATTCCTGACCAAAAAAAAAAAACTTATGTAAAGAAAGCTGCCCATGTACAACACCAAGTAGAGGATCCAACTTCAGATAAAAAACAATAAAAGCTCCATCTTGATTCATTTTCAATAATATTCACAACCAGATTATAATATTTAAAATGCCACATGTTGAAAGAAGAAAAGAAATTTTAATAGACTTATGCATGAAAAAGGTTGGATTACAAGTCTATGGCAAGAAGTTGTACAAAAAAAAAAACAAGAAGAAAAACACAAAGTAGAGTCAACCCCTCAACTAGCAATTGACAAGAATGAAAGAAGAAATAATATTCAACAAGATACCCTACAATGATGGATAAGGCTAAAAGTGATGGTAATGGAAAACCCAATAGAATATTCAGCCATAAACTTAAAGTATCCCCGAATTGAGTCCTAAAATTTATTAAGTAATGACATAACAATGTTATATAAGTATCAGCGCTTCATGTTAGCAAGTGGAAAAACCAATTTACATGCAAAACAAAAACTGGTCTAGTCATGTCCTAACCCTCCACAAGTATGTTATCCTCTGGAGCGGAAGCATTCAACCTATGCCATATGATCTCAAATCCTATGGAAATTAAGGTACGATCAAACCCAATCCGATTAAATATTCTGTCAAAAGATTTTATAATCTGAAGTGATTCAAATTCAAGAAAAATAATTGATTCTCCTATTAGGGCAAACAACTGAACAAATCCCAAACCACATCTCCAAGCAAACTAAACTTGGTGAATAAGCCCTGCATCATATATTTACCCATTTTAAAAGTCAATGTACATGCCACAAAATTGAAAACATAATATTGCATTTGAAAGAGAAGCAATCAAACAAATCAGGAGGAAGTTTGGAGCTCACATCAATCTGGCCTTTTTTGGCGACATATGTCCAGTCCTTCGCAGCCACCCCAGTTCTCCAATCAAACTCGATGGTTATGGTAGCGGGCGGCTTGTGATCAGAAGTCCAGAAGCAGGCTAGATAGTCGCCCGCCTCTGAGGACGTGAAAGCAAAATCACCAGAATCGACGTGGTCGGCGTGGTGTATACTGCTTCCGTATGGAGAACTGACCTAAATCGAAACAAAACGGAAAAGACAAAGTTACGCGGATTAGGTTTTCCGGAGGAAAGAGGAGAAACGTGAGTGGATTGACTGGGAATGGATACCCTGACGGTGATCTTGTGGGAGTCCGGGAGGGGCTGATTCTCGAATGGATTGATGACCGAGTACTTGCCAACAGCCATGGAGTTCAACTTGATGTCTTCGGAGATGCACTTGGTTTGACCCGATTGCACGTCGAAGCGAAGAGCATGGGAGAGAGGCGTCAGAGCGAGGATCAAGAAGAGGCGGAGATTTGTCATGGATCTAGCACCACCGCAGCTCGCATTCTTCTCCATGCTCGATCGGTAGATGCAAGGGTCTGTTCCTTCGATCCAATACTACAACTAAAACCGAGTCAGAATGAGTAACATATTTTTTCGTCAAAGATAATTTATATTACACATATACTATTTTATCTCAGAATATTTGATATTAAATTAAGGTTTGTCTAAATTTTTCATCAAGAAAGAAAAATTCATGCAAACTTCAATTTTAAAGATAATTGAATATACACAGCCAAGGTGAATTTACCATTTAATTTTTGTTTTTCATTATCTATTAAGAAAATGTTAGTAATTCAATTACACATCTCGATTCATATACACACTACGTTTTAATATCAAGGAATAATCAATTAGATATTCAATTCAAAGCAAACACAAATGATCTCCTCTTTTAAACTACACAAATTGACATCTACCTTTTTTATGAACTGTTAAGAATAATTCTCTTGAGTTGCTCAATGGAAATTACACCGTACGCCTTAATTGATAATTTTTTAATCGTCATTGAAAAGCTAAGCCAACTCCTTCGTCAACTAGTTATTCTTAGCAGTTACACTTCCGAAAGAATTCAAAGAGAAAAATGTGCTTTGACAGGATGATAAATAACATGCTGACATTCATATTGCGCAGTCTATTTTTTTTGTGCCAGTAAATTGATGAATTCCCTATATAATTTTAAAAAGCTCTTGAATTTTTTTTAAAGATGAGACTTGCCTTTTTGCCTCAGAAGCACATTCGATTCTCTAAATATGAAATCAGATTAGAACCAATTGTGTGACGAATGCAAGTTAGAAGAAGAACAAAATCAAACTCAACGGCAAGAGATGAAATTGCCCCTCTTAACCAAAAAAAAACTTGAACAACATGATCTAAGATAAATTCCTTTGAAAGTAAGCCTTGACACAGCCGGCGAATCAACTAACTGACCTCTAAGGTGGTCTTGCACTCCTCTTCAACAAGATGACTTCACTTTTAAAATTACATATTTCCAGCTTAATCAGCCGAAAGAAAATCAAGGGGATTAATTAGCATGCACGTTGAACCTTACTTCTTTGCCAAGTCAAATTTTCACTGAAAAGTAATCAAGAGTGAAAAGATACATAACTTGATTTACTCTAATGGCTAGAGGCTTCCATCCATAGTGTTGAAAACAGGATGAGAATCATATGCATGCATGACTTGCTGTACATTCCCAAAAATCTCACAATTTATTTATCATCCTTACATAAGATCGAGATTTCTCACGTGGAATTGAGAAATATAAAATACAATGTAATTTAAGATTTTTTTATTATATATCCAGATATTCGCATGAGAAATATAAGTGTCGATTCAACGAGCTTCCTAAAAGATGGCATAAAGGTGATAGAACCAGTTGAAGAAACTGGCGAAAATATTAAGGCATTTTACAAATCAACAAATCAACTCGGAACATTAACTAGCTAAACAGCAAACAAGTAACCCCTTCAAAAAACAGTTGCAGTTCAAACCACACAACAAATTCATCAGTATGTATAGATCAAAGAATGTTTGACAACAGGTATAATATGAATGATAAATGAAAATGATCATCCATTTTCAGCAAAAGCCACATTCCTCCCATGACATTTTGTTGACTTCTGTGAGTGGGAGATTGGTGAAGTTTGATATATTAAAAGTAACAACATTAAGTAAGTTTACATCTTCAGATGATAATTATACAGATGCAATGCACAATAAGATATGCTAAAACAAAAATTGCTCTGCAACAGTTCAACAAGAAAAAAATCAAGACACTGACTAATCAGAACCATGCAAATTCGCCATCCAAAATGGAACCAAATTCAATCAGACAAGGCCACAAACAGCAACACTTAGAGCCTCTGCATGCCCCCGCTTTTCATGCTATTTTTGCATTTGAGAAGTCCATTTCAGGATGCTGCAAAACACAAATAAAAAGCAAGCATATGCCATATTGTGAGAGTGATAAAAAACTAGATGTGTACAGAGGTTACGAGGAAAATTTGTAATCACCTCAGCCATGAACTTTTTAAGAATTTCTTGCTTCTGCAACTCCTCGCTAGTTGGAAGACCCATTGATTTCTGTCGCTGATCAAACTGCCAGGAGAAGAGGGGTGAAAAAATTTTCAGCAAAAGAGAAGTAGAAGCATTCAAATAAAAAGAAAAGAAAACACAGAAAAGCTTTATTTTTGGTTTGCAAGCAACTAGTGAATATATAAATTGGAAAAAATAAAGAAAAGAAATCAAAATAACACGCCTGCCACCTAACATGATTAGCATCTAGCGATCACATAATTTATAAGCTATACTTCATACTCTTCGGAATTTGTTTCTATTTCATCGTACATCAAGGAATGTTTTAGAAACCTTTTACGGTAATATATATTTGATCAAGATTTTATGTCAGTCCCAACCAAACCAATCCAAAGCTGCCAATGCATATTTCTGTCTAAATCAATCTAGAACTGGATGAAACTTTTTGTTTCAAATGGTTTTCACTACTTTCAAATGTTTCAGAAGGAAATTAAATCACTGAATTCATTGAAACGATCAAAATTGTTGAAACCCAATAGGAACAATACAAATGAAACATCAAGACCAAAGAAACTGAAAAATCTGTGTGAAAGCACAACAAAGATTTATAACAATCCCTAGAGCTATCTTCCTACAAGTCTTTTTCATGGATGAATAATGAATTCTTTCGTGAATATATACAAGATCTCAATCATTCAAAGATGATTCAGGGTTGTTGTTGTGGTTGTTGTTATTGAGGTAGAAGTCCCCATCATTCTGGTAGTCTAACACACGCCCCCTCCCTACCATTTGTATTGTTTAGATTAACACACACCCCCTCCCTACCATTTGTATTGTATAGATTAACACACGCCCCCATCATTCTGGTAGTCTAACACACGCCCCCTCCATACCGTCATCCATTCTGTCATTCCCCTATATATCTATCTATCTATCTACACTCAAATTTTATAGACTTACTATAAATCCCTCATCCATTGTCATTCCCCTATCCATCCATCCATCTATCTATACTAAAATTTGATAGATTTTAGATAGATCTTCATTGATTTTATTTGGCAAGAATGGGACTCATTATTACTTGTGCATGGAAATCTAACTCATTATCGTAATAAACATTTTACAGTACTGATTCCAAACAATGTTCAAATAAAAGTTTCAGCCGGCGTGTCAAGAAGGTAATTGCAATATTTCTATTAGACAGCTTTCTATTGCATGCCTGGTTGCAGCAATTTCTATCGCAGTAAAATAAAATAAAATACAGTTTTCAGTGCAAACAATGCTGACGGAAAAGTTGTCCACCGCCAAGAAAGAGTTGCAATATTTCTATCTTGTGCCTTCTATTGGACACCTGCTTGCCAAAAGTTCTATTTTTCGGGTGCATAGAAATTTTACAAACTTGAAATAATTTGGGGAGCGTAATGATCATGATGATATTTAATAGCAATTATACCAACTCAACTACCTGAAGACTAATGTTGCAGGCCATAAATAAATAACTAAAAATAAAATTAAATACAGTAAAATTGGGCGCCTTAAGTCGAATGTTGATATCTACATTGAAGGTAGAAGATGTGCATCAATAAAAAGGGTAATGAAAATTAATTCCGAAGGACTAGTAAGATAAAAAAGCAGAACAAAAATGACATGCATGTAAGTGAAACAAAAATAAAACTGACACTTCATATAATACTAAAGGAAAACGAATAAAGCATTAATTTTGAGGAAGTATTAGGAAGTTTTAAGATAATAATTATGAATGGCCATCCCAACACAAACTAGGGTAATGAGCTGAGACAACTCACAAACCAGCTCAAACTCTGCTCGTTAAGGAGCTTGCAAATCAAGCCGATAACTCGAGCTCAGATTACATCACTTATATTAAAAGGGCCTAAGTTCGAGCTTAATAAGGCTCAGCACGTTAGCTCACAAACCAAATAAACTAAAAAGCTAAATCCCATTGTTTCCTCATTTTTTTCTCAAACGATCACGACCCCTCATGAGTTGACCTGTTTCTTCGCCCTTTTATTTAAACCCCACAAGAACTTGATCGCCCACTTTAAGGCTTAGACTGATGTTTAATGAGACCAAACCATCTAAGGCGGCTCTCTCTAATATTATCTGCAACTGGAGCTACTCCAACACTTTCATGGATACATTTGTTTCACATTTTTTTTTCTCTAAGTGTAAAACCACTCATCCACATTAGCATTCTCATCTCAACAACACTTATTTTTATGCTTCTCTTTTAAAGGCCAACATTCTGCTCCATAAGCATTGCAGATCGCACCACCAACTTATAAAATTTCCTGTCACACAATAGGCCCAATGCATTCCTCGACTTCAACCATCCACCTTTAATTCTACTAATAAAATCCTCATCTATATCACCATCACTTTGAATAATAGACCCGACATGTCTAAAGCGTTCACTCCTTTAAATGATTTAATCAAACATTATTACAAACCCGGCCATTAGAGCTACTACTAAAATTACATTCCAAGTATTCAGTTTTAGATCAACTCAAATGAATGCTTTTAAACTCTAAAATTGACAATTATAATTCAAGTTTTTTCCTGAACTCTCTAGTCTTATCCACAAGAAGGATATCATGAGCGAATAGTATACACCAAGATACATCCTAATGTCAAATGTCCAATAAGAATATTCATAGCTAAAATAAAAAGAATATGGGCTTAAAGCCGATCCCAGATGTAATCCAAGTGAAATAGGAAAATAATTGGTAAATCCTCCTTGTGATTGAACACAAGAGCTCTAATATACATATGTTTAATGACCAACACATTTCTTTTCTAGACTCTCCAAAGCACTTCTCATGGAATTTTATCATAAGCTTTTTCTAAATCCAAAAAAAATCATATGTAGATCCTCCTTACTCTATATTTTCAATCAAACCCCTCAATAAATGTATAGATTCCATAATAGACTTCCCCAACATGAATTCAAACTGATTTTGAGAATTTTTCGTATCATTTCATAACCTATGTTCAATTATTCTCTCTTATAACATTAATATATGACACATTAACTTACTTCCTCTATATTTTGCATACTCTAATGCATCCCTTTTATTCTTAAAAATATGAGCCAATAGACTCTTTCTTCACTCAAATACTTTTTAAATTTTTAAAATAATATTAATAAATTCAGTAAGCCCAGAAATTCTCGATCTCTTAAGTGTTTCCACACTACTATTAGAATACCATCATGCCTTATTGTTTTTTTCATGCTTCATTTTCTTTAAAGCCTCCTCAACTTCTATTTTACGAAATTCAATAGTGGAAATAAAAAATGCAATTACTATTTACGATATTAAAATCACTAAAATCAATCGTATTTTCACAATCTTCACTGAAAATTTTATCAAAATATTTCACCTGCCTATGTTGAGTATCCTCATATAAGAAAAGAAATTATTTTATTTTCATCCTTAATGCACTTTACTTAAAGTAAATTTTTACTTTTTTATCTCTTTTATAGAGAGAGAGAGAGAGAAATGGAGGCGAGCTCTGC
Source organism: Phalaenopsis equestris (assembly GCF_001263595.1). NCBI lineage: Eukaryota > Viridiplantae > Streptophyta > Magnoliopsida > Asparagales > Orchidaceae > Phalaenopsis > Phalaenopsis equestris. Next base: position 326,752 of record NW_018164576.1, read on the forward strand.
TAGACTCGATGGCGAAACCCAGCGTTAACCTCCGGCTTCACTCCATGGTCCTCGTCGTGCTACTGTTCCGTCGGCTTCAGACGCAGATTCGTACGCTGTTGGCCGAGCCTTCGTCCTTGGTCGCATCGCAGGCTGCGTCGTTCTCCGTTGTCGTATGCGTTCGAGTGCGTCGGCCGAGCCTTCGTCCCCGGCGCAAACTGTGTTCTCGTCTGCTACCTACTCTCCAATATTTCCTCACATAGTGACTGAAACCAGTCGCAGCCTTCGTCCCCGGTCGCAGACAGTGGCCTTTCTTGTCTGTTGGAGATGGCCTCACGGGTGCTTTCCCACGGTGCTTTCCCGCGCCGCCGCCCTCGCAGGTGATAATCCCGCCAAACCCGTCGATGCTACAGTGGTTCACAAACGCAGCTCCCCTTTCGACCTTACAGATAGCCCGATGTTTTCGCAGATGTATCATGATTCTGTTGCAGGATTTGGAGATTGCAATCTCATAAAAAAAATTAGAGAAAAAAGCGGCCAAACCAGCACTATTCTTCTCTGACGCTGAAATTTTAACTCGTTTCAGAAAATACAAATTTTTACAAGTTGGAAAGTTCTAATTAGGTAGCCCTAAGATGGAGGTTCTCATAAAGGTTTTTGAAGATTTCAAACTAGTTGGGGCTTGACATGTGGGTCTTTTCGACGGAAGACATGTAATGATGCAGTTGAGCATCGATGAAGATTACACAAGGATTTTCTCAAAGAAATTCATCACAATCGAGGACAATCATATGAAATTGCTCAAAAATTGCTCAAATGGAT